>NW_016803218.1:733821-859144 GCF_001698545.2 Rhinopithecus bieti
CTCCACCCAATTCGAGCTTCCCAGCAGGTTTATTTACCTACTTAAGCCTCAGCAATGGCGGGCATCCCTCCCCCAGCCTCGCTGCTGCCTTGCAGTTAGATCTCAGACTGCTGTGCTAGCAATGAGGGAGGCTTCGTGGGCGTGGGACCCTCTGTGCCAGGTGTGGGATATAATCTCCTGGTGTGCCGTTTGCTAAGACCCTTGGTAAAGCGCAGTATTAGGGTAGGAGTTACTGATTTTCCAGGTGTTGTGTGTCTCAATTTCCTTCGGCTAGGAAAAGGAATTCCCTTCCCCCTTGCACTTCCCAGGTGAGGCGATGCCTCGCCGTGCTTCAGCTCTCGCTGGTTGGGCTGTACCCGCAGACCAGTGCCAACTGTCCAACACGCCCCAGTGAGATGAACCAGGTACCTCAGTTGAAAATGTAGAAATCACCTGTCTTCTGTGTCGTTCACGCTGGGAGTTGGAGGTTGGAGCTGTTCCTATTCGGCCATCTTGGGCGCCCATCTCATGACAGCTATTCTTTTTTTTTTTTTTTTTTTTAATACTTTAAGTTCTAGGGTACATCTGCACAATGTGCAGGTTTGTTACATATGTATACATGTGCCATGTTGGTGTGCTGCACCCATTAACTGGTCATTTACATTAGGTATATCTCCTAATGCTATCCCTCCCCTCTCTGCCCTCCCCACAATAGGACCCGGTGTGTGATGCTCCCCTTCCTGTGTCCAAGTGATCTCATTGTTCAATTCCCACCTATGAGTGAGAACACGACACCTATTCTTAATACCGACAAAACATCAATCTCAGCATTGTTATCATCCTGAATATATTTTTAAATTTTATCATCTCCTTCAACAAAATCTATGTACTTACAGCAGCTAAAAGTCATCTAACTTTCCTATTTGATATATGCTAATGGCTCCAATTGCATTTATTATTAAACTAAAATCTACTGTTTATTCTCTAATAACCTTTTTAGCTTATTGAGTCAATGGTTCAGTGACTCTACCTAGGGGATTAGCGGAGAAGTACAACATACTTCTGACCATTCTAAGGGCTTTGTCAACCATAAACGTTCATACAAACATGAACTACTGGTGTTATTACACCAGTTATAACCACCAGGTGGTCATACCTGTAGGTATATTTATGTGTGGGGAAGCATACAATGGGGAGACTAGCCTTAGGAAATACCAAGTGACATGGATGGTACATCAGAAATTCAAAGATAAAGAAGGTCCACTTGAGAGTTTCACTCAGCTACATTGTAAAAGGAGCCAAAAGTTTGCTTAATAAAAAGGAAGGAGAGAAGGGGACCAGGAATGGTGGCAGTCATAGTGAAGAACACTGAGCACAGTTGTGAAATAAGCAACTCACCTGCACCTAAAATTCAACGTGCACAAAACAAAACACACCATCTACCACCACCTCATCCCTTCCCACCCCCAAATCTGTTTCCCTTACTGACCCTCCTATTTCTGTTAGTCACCTCAGAATCATCTCCTCCTCCCACTCCCCAAGTATGTCCAATCACCAAATCCTATAATTCTGCCTTCCTGGTTCTGCTCTCATGTTGCCCCTCTTTTCCATCTCCACTGTCACTGTACTAGTTCAGGCCCTCAAAACACCTGGTACAGGACAATGGCAATAGTTTCTTTTTTTTTTTTTTTTTTTTTTTTGAGACGGAGTCTCGCTCTGTCACCCAGGCTGGAGTGCAGTGGCCGGATCTCAGCTCACTGCAAGCTCCGCCTCCCGGGTTTAAGCCATTCTCCTGCCTCAGCCTCCCGAGTAGCTAGGACTACAGGCGCCCGCCACCTCGCCCAGCTAGTTTTTTGTATTTTTTTAGTAGAGACGGGGTTTCACCATGTTAGCCAGGATGGTCTCGATCTCCTGACCTCGTGATCCGCCCACCTCGGCCTCCCAAAGTGCTGGGATTACAGGCTTGAGCCACCGCGCCCGGCCGGCAATAGTTTCTTAAGTGTTTCCTCTATTGTTTCTCTTTCTCTCCAATTCATTGGGTGCCCAAAGTAACCTTTCCAAATCTCAGCTCAGACTAGCAACTCCTCTGCTCAAAACCTTCTAATGGCTCCCCTGAGCCTATAGAACAAACCATGAATCCTTTAGCTAGACATTTAAGTGTTCATCAATGAACAGGCTACAGTTCACTTTTACAGCCTTACATCCCACTACATCTTCTATCACAAGAAGTCCATGCTCCAACCAAAGTGGACTGTACACTAATGATTTCTAATGACACTACCAGCATTTTATCTCTGTACCTCTGCCTATGCTAGTCCCTCCCTTCCTGATCTCTGCCTCAGCTCCTTCTGTCAAAACACTGCCCGTCCTTCACACTCAGTGGAATCCAACTTCTCCACGAAGTCTTTCCTAATCTTCCAGCTAGAAGAAATTTCATCATCCTCAGAATTTTGACAGCACCATAACTACAGTTCTCAGGACGATGAGCATTTTCTTCCATGAAGCTGTTTTATGTGTGTGCCTTATCCCTCCTGCCCTCTTAAAGACTTTAGTTCCCACCCACCACTCTGCCTCTAGCACCAGCACAGCAGCATAGCAGGAGAACATGTTACTTTTTTCTTAGGGCTTCAATTTCCATATCTATAAGGTGAACAGAATTCAATCTAACCCACAGGAATAACAACAGAATTAAATAAGATACTAAATACAAATTATCAGTACACAGTAGGTAGTTACCAAATCCAAAACTCCATTCTTCCCTTTCACATAGCAAGAGTACTTTGTTGGACAGACAAAAGGTTGCATTCTTTATAGTTTGCAAAGAAATGTTACTGTATTTTTTCACTGAAGAAGGGAGAGAGGGATGGAGGGAACAAATGAGTAAACATGCAGCAGACAGGAGTAGTCCACTTTGACTGGTATGAACAACCTAGACGGGAATTGAAGGTTTATTGATGAAAGAGCTATAACGTTTGGCTTGATTGCTTTACCAAGTTTTGAGTTCAAAAGTTGGGAGTCTATCAGTCTGTATGATGGATGAATGGACAAAGGACCAGAAGATCACGAAGAGACTCCTGGATCACGAGTGGTCCAGGAAAGAGAGCACAGACACTCGGCTATGGCTGGTAGAAGCCACAAGGGAGCGGACAGGAATGAATTTGCAAAGCATGTTCAAGAGAAAAAAATGGCAGAGTTGGTGAATGCAGATGAACTAAATGACTGGAGCACTCTTATCAAGCTGAATCACAGAGAACCCCAAGCCTAGGTAACTAGAAGAACAGAAGAATACCCAGAAGAATGGAGGGATCTGGGGAAGGTAGGAGGTGTCAGGGGAGCAACACATGTAGGAAGAACATAAATTTACTTTTTTAGTTAGGTGGAACATGGGCAGAAATGAGGAATTAGTGCCTGGGGGCCCTCAAGGACTGAGAAGCCACTTCAGAGACAAACAAACAAAAAATCACATTTTGTACATGAGAGCCTACAAGGATTCGCTGAACAAGAAGCATGCAGGACTAGAGTTTCCAACATGCTGACCTCATGAGCTTTCTAGGAGACAAGGGACAAGGGATATCTGCCTACCTACCAGACATCACCTGCCCAAAGGAAATGACTTCCTCTAAGCTATCTTTCCTTCCTTACATTATCAAGGCATGGTACTACAAAAGGAGGTCCTAAATTGTTTTATCTGCAAAGAGAATTCAGAGAGTTGATGCCTTCTCCAAATTAAGAGTTGGCTTTCCTGGGAAGGATAAAGTCTGGCATTAGGACTCATAATCTATTAGCTGGGCAGCCTTAGGTTGGTCATTTAAATGCTCTAGGTCTCAGGTATTTCACTTGTTAAGTATAATAACAGTATCTCATGTGCGAGAAAGGACCAGAAGATTTTGAGCAGTCTCTCAGCTCTAAGATAGACAATTTAGTATTTATTCTAAACCCTGCAGGTCACACTGTAATCTCTCTGAACCCCTGGACTGTGACTCACTGCAGAAGCCTACATGATATAAAGATGAAAAAAACCTGGCAAAACCACAGAGTTGAGACTGGGGGCAGAAACTCCAACTGGCAGGTCCCAGTCACAAGAAGATACAGCTAGAATATTAAAGCTGGCCTGGGGACAGAAGATAATTAATCTTCAAAGCAATAAAAATATTTAATTCATTCATCTGAGAGAAATGACAAGAAAGAAGATAGATATTTCCTTTTTCCCTCCCTGTTCTGACAAGGTTACCCTGGATAGATCGTAGAATGTTTAATGAATATTTAGTATAAAAGCCTGAGATGCAAACAAGTAAATGATGAGAGGCTGGGCAGCAAGCAGTGGGAGCTGACATTGTAGAGGCTGCAACCAGGACAGACATTTCCAGAGCAGAGCTTTGGAAAGAGAAGCTAATTTGCAATTGTTCAGGTGGCAGCAAAAGTGAAAACATGGGAGAGATATAAAAGAAATTCCGAGGGAAAAAAATCACAGGATTTGATCATTGAATGGATAGATATGGAAGGAAGAGGCACACTGAAGCTGCCTGAGCTTTCTAACCGTGATCAGAACTGAGGAGGTATTAATGTAGGGAAGGAGACAGCCATGGAGAAAAAGGGTAAGGGGAGTCTCCACTTCCGTAGATCACCTTAAGTGACAAGGTAACAGCCATCAACTGTGAACACTATAATCCCTCCTTCACCTCGGCCGTGTAGGCCTTGCAGGCATCACTATAAGTGCCAGATCAGTTAGCCCACATCTGTTCTGTGCCTAGAACAGAGGAGTAGGTATCTAGGGCCAGGGGAGTATATGCAGGGAAGTGTTCAGGGATTGGGATAGTAGCAAAGCCAAAAGAAGAGGAGAAAATGCAGCCCACTACTTTAGACCCTGTGTTGATTTTGTATCAGAGGGCTAATGAGGGCTCCAAGAAACAGAAAAGTATTTCCAAGGCTGGAAGTAGGAACATGGGCCACAGCCTGAACCAGTGGAGCAGAAGTGAAGTCCTCAAGGAAAAGGGTGGGGGTTCTCCAAGGTACCCTTGGCAGCAGCTAAAAGTGAATGGTTGAGGACTAAAGGCTACTCTTAAGATAAGTGTCCACGACCAAAGAGGCTGGGATCCCGGAAAGACTACCCAGACAGCCTCCACCATGCCAGACTGAGCCCTGCTGGGGCATTCGACTATAATCACAGGCCCTGCCTTTCAATTCCCTTAATGTAACCGCTCTAGGAAGAGAGATGACTCTTGATAAACTTTAAATTACAATCTCTCTCCAGCTTTACTCTGTCTATTCAAACCATTTCTATGAACTATTAGGTGACTCTAGTGACAAGTCCTAGTTTAACCCAAAAATGAGAATAAATGGAAATTTCTATGACTATGTCAGTCTCTGAGTAGAAACCTTCCTAGGTATCAAGAAGCTTTTCTTCTTTCCTTCTCCCTCTTTCTTTCTTTTAGTAAATATCAACTAGATGCAAGGCCTACCAGTTTGCAAACAGATATAACCTTCCAAGACCAAGGAAATTATTTAGAGGCATTTAAACACCTTCTCTGACCAAAAACACAATGCAATGCAGTGCAAGACAGAAACCTCTGCTTGAGGAGAACTGGATCGGTTCCAGATGCCTGATTCCCTGGGTCATCAAAGCCTAATTCTCACAGTCAGAATGTTTCACCTATTCTAATGGGTTCGTCTGTTTTTTCAACTTTGCTCAACCCAGAGAGTACCTGACATCTGAATTATCAACTGTCTTCCAAAACATGTTGGCCTTGAAGTTGGCTCTGAAAGATCCTACGTGAACAGTGCATTTGATTAGCAAACTTTAGTACATCTCTAAAAATATGGGTACACATTTCTGCATTTCAGTTGTAACATCAATACTTGGTCCAAAGACAACATTCCTCATATTGGAGACTATCCAAAATATCCAGGAAAAAGTATTAGGGAGATTGTTTTTATTCCACCCTTTGTTTCTCTTCAAAAGCGAAAGAGATGCTGTACAGAATTTAAATGTTCTAACAAACATTGTCTTTAAAGCAAATTTCAATAAATTTAAGTGCAATTTATTGAAAACAATTTTTAGTCACAATGAGCCCAGTTTTCTCACGGAATAGCATAAAAGTGCAATGGCCTGGGTTCCTGCCACACTCAGCTTTTCTGACTGTGAGAATCTGAGCCCTTGCTCTGAGGGAAGACCCATTCCTACCAAGCATTCTTGGGGAGGCACACCAGCCTTGCTGAACAACCAGCACTGGCTGAACAGGGCTTGGTCTGAGGAGGAAGGCTGTAGTTGTCTGGCAGAGATGGAGTGACCTTGGAATCCAAAGTGAGCAGGACCCCAGGCTCCTCTAATGGGTAATTTACAGGTGGAGACCACTGGGTCTCTCAGAGCTCACATGACAGGAAGCAGAGGTGACAGGAGTGAAACCCAGAAGGAGGAAGTGAATGTTCTCGGAGACCCATTAGAAATGAGGACAAGTGCACAAATAGGCACTGTATGGTTGTAATAGCACTAGACTGGCTTATGTTCTAGTCCTTTCCTCTCTGTCCCTTAGTCTGCCCATCTCTAAAATAAGGAGCTTGGATGAGCAGATCCTTAGGGTCTCAGTCAGTCTGGAAATTCTGAAATAGTTTACAACCCCAGATTGCTGAGAAGGTCTCCAGCCTTAACAAGGTTGCCCTGAGACCAGCGTGGGAGGCCACCAGCATCGTCCCTTCATTTCTTCCTGTCTTGACCCAATTCATCACTCAAAGCCTAGTTTGAATGCCACTGCCTTCAAGAAGCTTCCCCTGACCCTTCTGGCACAATCACTCATTCCTTCTCTAGAAGCTCCTAATTTGTGTTGGTGCTCAGCACTGACGCTTTCAGAGGTGGGTGCTACATAATTGGAACAGGGCAGGGGGAGGGGTGGACTGATAAGGAAGGGAAAACAGGAGACAGGCAAACTGAAACATTACCAACCCTTTCCTCAGTACTGTGCAGAACTCTCAAACCCACTTTCAGCCTCCTGACAAAATCAGCTCTGCAAAGCCAAAAGACTTGATCTATGGTTTAGAATACCAGTGGCTAACGAAGTTTAGGTCTAAACCAGTCTCTGTCTTTTTTATTGAGAAAAAGCCATTCTTGAGCTGAGAGATATAAAAGCTTTGTGGTCTGTAGAGAAACAGAAGGCAAAATGGCCACAGGAACAATCACCTGCAAAGGGGGTGGGGTTGGTGGGGGGGTGCTGCAGCACAGAGCTAAGTGGGGGTGGGACACTGGGTGGCTCAGGCTCTAGGAGACAGTGCCATGCTGTGGCCACCTGCCGCCTCTGCGCCGCCTTCTGCAGCCTCTGCAGGTACAGGAGGCCTGTTTCCTGACCCAGTTTTCTCCCCAATCTCTATTTAGCTGTTCGCTAGTGATGCTCTTGGCATGCCAATCAGATACTGCAGCCGGCAGTGCAGTTTGTTACAACAAATTCACAGTTCCTAGTAAATTCAGTGGAAAAGTACTGTGTCAAGCAGCCTAATTAAACTGACGTAATTTCCACAGCCATACACTTCTATCAAATAAGAAAAAGAAAAAAAATAAAAAAACAACTTCAGGGTAAAAAGAAAGAAATCATGTCTTTCGATCTTACGAAATTGACTGTGTTGTAATATATTTAAAGAATGATTCTGCCCAGTGTCCTTGGAGCCACAGTTGTTCAAGTCTTGGGCTCTAGATGAGACTTTGGACTGTGCTGGGAGGAACACTAGGCTATAAGTCTGCAGGCCCTTCTTCTCCTTGCCCAGTCTGTGACCCTGGGAAAGCTATTTCCGGTGTCTTGGGGGAAAGGGGAGACTATCAAACTGGATTGTCATTAAAACATTCTGTACGTCTCTTATTCTCTAGTCTGTCAAACTGTCAAACTTATGACCAAAAAAAAGAAAAAAAATGTACTTTCATTAGACTAGTGAAACAAGAACTGAACTAGAGGTCCCCATTCTGGTCCCAGTTCTACTATTAACTAATTAAGACTTTGACCAAACCACAGGATCCGTAGAAACTTCAAAGTCTTCATCTGCAAAATGAGGGTGATGAACTGGATAAACTCTACAGTTCCTTCTGATGCTAATGCTCTATTCTATTCCATAAAAGATTAAATTGGTCAGCACTACCATGGAGGGGACAGTTCTGAATGTCACCAAATGCATTTCAATCTGCCTACAATGGGCTTTCTCTTCTCACAATGAGATTTAGTTATATGTCCTTTCCCTGTGTTTGAAGATCTTCTACTCTAAAAATGCAAGACAGACACTAGCCTCTTCTTTCTTTTGAGATAGCTCAGCAAATAAGGTTGCCCTTTTCCTCACTCCTCCCCAGGTACCACTCTTGGAGGAGGATAGCACTATCCAGGCAGAGGGGGAATGAGGGTTACCTAAAGAAATACCAAAGTGTCACTCAGGTTTCCAAGTACAAATTGAAAAAATGACCCAGACATTAGTCAGACAGATGATAAAGGTAGAATCAGCTGAAAGGAGAAGGATCGCAGAGGGAAGATGGGGTAGGGAAAGGGAAATTGATAGTTAACCAGGAAACAAACATCAGGTTTCTCTTCAGACAGCAAAAAGGAACTGCATGGAGGAGACAGCAAGGCAGACAGATCTAAGGGTAAGACAAAATAGCATGCATCCTCAACTCCATGGGCAGCTAATCAGCTACTAGTCCTAGAAATTCCACCTCCCTGATATTCTGAACCTATTTACTTCTCTCCATTATTGCTGCCATAACCTTAGTTCAAGTTCTCCTCAACTTGGCCCTCAATCACTGTCACAGTTTTCTGACTTCTCTCTTATCTCTCCCTTTCTCCAATCCATCTATCACCCTGCCATCACAGTGATCTTTCTAAAATGCTATTTTAAACAAACCACTCTTTTACTTCAGATCTTTCAGTGGCCCCTCATCACCTTGAGAACAAAATAGGAGTCCTACACAATCTGGTTCCAGATGACCTCTCCTGCCTCATCCCTCACCATCCCTACAGGCTCTGCTCCAGTCGTGCTGAAGAGCTTGCAGTTTCCTGAATGTGCAGCTTTGGATCTTCATATAAGCAGCTCTTTTTGCCTGAAACTCTGCCCTCTCTACAACTCCCGCAACCACCACCATCACCATTTACTCACTCTAAGGCAATTTCCACTCATCCCTTAGGAGTCAGTTCAGACATGATCCCCTCTGAGAAGACTGCTCTGACCAGCTCCCTCAAATCTGGATGGCATGCCCCTCCTCTTATGCTCCCACAAACATCTTATGTTTATGCCATCACAACCATTTCCATATTGAATTGTAAAGGGCTCCTGATTCCTTGATCGCCTCAACCATATTTTAACATCTTGGAACTCTAAATACAGTGCTTGACATCAGTATTCAGAAAACAGTTGATGAATGAGTGAATGAGTAAATAAATAAATGCACGTGGGAAACCAAGCCTACCTGATAGAGGGGGAGCCTTAATGAATCAAAGCAACACTGACAGGACAAATGGTGAGAAATATGGGACAGATTAGGGGGAAAGCAGGACCTAAGGTTCAGACCAAGAACAAACCTGATGGTAGAAAAAATAAAAGCAGAAACCAGTAAGAGCTCTGGCTAAGGGAAATGGATAGGGTTCCATCATCAGCATGAGAAGCTACAGAAGAATCTCAGGGCCTGAGAGGTAAAACTTCTTCTTGCTGGAATCCATGGAACTCTCCCAAGAATAAAAAGGTATAGAAGCAGCAGAGAAATTAATAAATAGTTTAGCCTGGAATCACAGAAAAAACCTGGAGCTAAAGCCAGAATAAGCCTAGGCAGATCAAAGGGAAGATGCTGGTAGAAGGAGCCAGGAGTCACATGGAAAGAGGACCGGGTTTGGAGTTAGGTCGCTCCACCACTTACTACCTCTGTGACCTTGGGCAAGTCAAGCCATTGTTTTCCTAGGAATCTTAGATTCTTCACTGGCAAAATGGGAATATAATACCTATTTCACAGAACTATTTAAAGAAACATATGAGACACACAACACTTTGTAAGTGAAAGGAACAATGTAATTGACAATTATTATTGAGTATTGGCCAGAAGCTGTCTCTTCTGTTTGAAGGAATCCAGAGCTTACAAATTGTTCCAGATTCCTTGTGAAGAGAAACAACACATGTTGATAAAGGAATGTGCTCCAAGGTATGAGAAACATGAATGTTACCATTCCCAGTGGGAGATTCTGCTGGAAAGGGCAATGCTTAATCCAAAGGAACGATATTAATAATGATGAACTTATAAGCAGGATTAGGGCCCGGCTGGGATGGCACAGAATAATGTGTTATTTTGTATAACTATCAGAATATAGATGTCTTCTTGATGATATGGCTAAGGTATCATCATGCTACTAGAGTCAAGTAAAGGACAAACCAGAACGATATTTGTGCAGAGTGGAGTGGCAGAAGTGTCACCTGAATAGTGATCATCCTGGATATGTCTCTCAAACTGAATAAAGGAAATGTGTATTTAGAGAAACAGAAACCGGGTTCTCCAATCTTAGACATTAAAATGTCATATATCCAAGAAGGAGCTCCTGGGGGAAAGTTTTCAGATTAGACCTCCCACAGAGGCAAGGGGCTGCAGCTGGAAAGCAGAGGACCAGGCTAGAGTCAGGGGAGTTGCATCCACCTCTTAGGGCCAGAGACTGAGTGTCCTAGACTAAGTGAGCCAGATGCTTTGTATTTCTTCTCTCTTTGTCTAGTTCCTATCTCTCACTCACTATCATTCAGACAAGTCAGAACACTGCCAGCCTGCCTCAGCTGCACTCAGGGGACTCACAGCAAGGTCAGGGTCCAAACTTGGGTCAAGGGGTTAAAGGAGGCCTACAATTCCCCTAAGATCCGAAAGGGAAGGTGAATTCAGAGGAGCAGACTTGGGACCATTTGCCACCTACACACACAGATACACACACACACACACACACACACAGAGAGAGAGAGAGAGAGAGAGAGAGAGAGAGAGAGAGAGAGAGAGAATTTCCCTCCAAGGCTAAATCTTGTAAGTTCTGGGTTGGTTGGTTTGTTTGCTTAGAGATAGGGTCTCACTGTGCTACCCAGGTTGGAATGCAGTGGTGAACTCATAGCTCACTGTAACCTCAAACTTTTGGGCTCAAGCAATCCTCCTTGCTCAACCTCCTGAGTAGTTAGGACTACAGGCACGTGCCACTACGCCCAGCTAATTAAAAAAAAATTTTTTTGTAGAGATGGAGTCTTGTTATATTGTCGAGGCTGGTCTCAAATTTCTGGCTCAAGCAATTCTCCTACTTTAGTCTCCCAAAGAGCTGGGATTATAGCCATAAGCCACCATGCCTGGCCTGTTGTGGGTTTGTTTTAATAAGCTAAATCATGGGAATTTGTCTCTGTAAAGTCTCCCTAATATTTTGCAAATCATACACCATTCATTCATTCATTCATTCATTCTACTTTTACTAAAAACCAACTATATGCCCAGCATAGGCAAAGAGGACATAGAGAAAAAATACCAGATATTACATGTGCCCTCAAAAGATGTCCAGTGTAGATGAAGAAGAAAGATATCTATACAGAAAGCCACTTTAAAAAAAGACAAGACCAAAAATCTGGCTGTGAATCAGTAACAAATACACTAATACAAAACATCAGTGCTGGGGAGAGAGGAGGGTGGCGAGGAGGGCCTCGTGGCTCAGGTGGGTGGACAAGACCTCACAGATCAAGTAGAACCTAAGCTGGACCTTACAGAAGAAACAATATTTAAATAAAAGTCAAGGAGGGAAAATAGTACTTCAAGACTGTGGCAACATTCATTCAACAAACACTTATTGAACACCTATTCTGTGCCAGACATGGGGCACATGAGATGAATAAGAGAGGAACAGCAACACACACTTTGGAAGTGTCAGGTAATGTTTTAAGCACTTTACCTACCCAATCTTCCCCACAATCCAGTACGGTAAATTACTGTTATAACCCTCATTTTACAAATGAGAAAAATGAGGCAGAGGAAAGGTGAGTAACTTGTATGAGTGATGGGGTCAGGATTCAAGTCTGGCTCCGGGAAGTGTTTGTTTGCTTGTTTGTTTTAAGTTTTATTGAGGTATAATATGTACATATACACACACATATATATATATATACACACATATATATATATATTTAATGTGTGTGATTTGATAAGTTTTGATGTATTTATACACTAGTAAACATTTTTTTTGAGACAGTCTCTCTTTGTCACCTAGGTTTTTTAGAGACAAGATCTCTCTGTTGCCCAGACTGGAGTGCAGCAGCACGAAGGCTCACTGTAATCTCCGCCTCCCAGGCTCAAGTGATCCTCACACCTCAGCTTCCCAAGTAGTTGGGACTACAGGTACGCACCACCACACCTGGCTAATTTTTGTATTTTTTGTAGAGATGGTATTTCATCATATTGCCCAGGCTGTTCTCAAACTCCTGGGCTCAAGCGATCTGCTTGCCTCAGCCTCCCAAAGTGCTGGGATTATAGGTGTTATCCACCATGCCCATCCTACACTAGTAAAATCTTTACCACAATCAAGATGATGAGCATGTCTATCACCAAAAAGTCCCCTCGTACAGCCCTGAGCAGTTTTTGAATGACAACTCATTAATGGAAACAGGGAAGTCAAGTGGAGGTAGCTGGGTAGTAGTTTGGAGTTTAAAAAATGACACATTTAGTTTTGGATATGATGAGTTTGAGCTTATATTCAGCAAATAGTCAAAAACAGGGAACTAGAGAGGGGCTTGGTAAGTGGAGGTGGGAATACAGATTCCAGAACAAAGATAAAAGTATGACTCTATCCATGAGGGAAAAAAACAAAACAAAACAAACAGAGAGAAGAGCAGGGGCTAAGAACTGAATCTGGGAGACATACAGTATAAAAGACAAGAAGAGAAGATGGTGACGGAGACAGTGGGATGACAATGAGAAATACACAGTGTTATGAAAACCAACAGAGAATAAAGCTTCTAAAAAGTTAGATGCCAGAGAAAAGTCAAGGATAATGATGACACTGTATAAAACATTTCAGAACCAGAAAAAACCTCAGCAATGATATAATTTTTCTTAAAAAAAAAAAAACACAGGGAATCTGAATACCGTTCATGGCCTAGTTAACAAGAGGTATTGTGCCCATTTCCTGATTTTGATATGATATGACAATTACCTAAGATTCTATCATTGAGGGAAGCTGGGTGAAGCGTATCTAGGATCGTCTGTATCAATTTTCCTCTGAATCTATATTTCAAAATTTAAAAGTTTAAAAACCAAGGAACTAACTGAACATCTAGTCTATGCCAGGCATTGTACTAGATACTTTCATAATGAATGATCATTTTAATCTTCAAATAATCCTATTAAATAGATGCTATGTTCCCATTTTATAGCCGACAAAAGTGAGAGGCATAATAAAGGACTTGTGCAGAATCACCCAGCTATATTACAAGGGAGCCAAAGCATTCACTACTACTTCTACCGCAATGTGCACACATTCCTCCTAAGGCAGCCCTGACAAGCGGCATCTTGGCTCCTGCTTGAACAAGTCACAGCCTTCATATTTTACATCCACACAACTGTAGAATAAGCTACTTTACCCTATCCTAGCCCCAGTTTTCTCATCAGTAAAATGGAACAATAACTCTTATCTTATTCAATTCATAGGACTGCTGTGAGATTCCAATGAGATAATGGGTGCAAAAGGTCCTTACAAACTATAAAGTCTGTGCCCATCTCAGGGACTGACATTCTGAAACAAATGACTGTGAGTAAGGTCAGCTCTGGCTAAACAAACAGAGGGAAGGAAAAAATATCTGCACTAGCAACTCTTGCTTGCCTGTCCTTTTGGGTAGTATATGACCCTGGGGATGCGCTGGCTACCACGAGCATCTGGCCAAGGGCAGGCAGTCCTCTCTGCCTAAGTCTGTATCAGCAATACTAGACCCAATCACCATCCTGCCTCCACCAGCCCCACTTCCTTCCAGCCCCACACACATATGGTGTGCTTGCCTGTGCAGATGTCCTGTGCCTCCAAAAACTTCAGTTGTTTATAAATGAGCATCCTACTAGGAAGCTACTAGAAATACACCCTTGGGCCCCTGACCCCAGCCCTAGCTCAAAGCTGCTTTTTTGGAGGCAGGATGTTGTTAGTACACCCAGAGCTTAAGAAATTAACAGCTCCAGATACTAGTAGAGCCGACTTCATTCATGGTGCTGGAATTAGCTAGAGAAGACACACACTGCTATTGTAAGATAATAGAAACCTATCTCAGAGGTAGGTTTGGAGGGACTGAGTTCTGCCTGTAGAAATGCTTCTCTGGATAAAATGGCCTATCATTTCAGGAAGGAGGCCTAGCTGCACTGTCTACTCCTCAGTTATGCACAGGAAAAACCTAGGCTAGGGAATGCCAGTGCAGCCTGACTCCCCTGGCTTGATTAAAAGGCACTGGCACTGCAATGCCAGTGATTCCACCAAGAGAAAAGAGACCTGTGGCTACAGTGTAGGCAGCCCTCCCATGGCCTGGTTGTACAGGCTCTACTGCTGCCCTTCTCTCCAACACCAGTGATGCAGCCCTCAGTGGAGCCCACCTTACTTAGACTTTGGCAACTGCCTCCTTACTGGTCTCCCTGCCTGCTTCCAAGCTGTCCTCCAAGGGCAGCCAGGGAAGCCTTTGATCACATCATTTGTTTAATAACTATTCACAATTCTCACTGACTACATGACTGAATGAAGCCCAAATCCTATAGCCTGGCATTAAAGGCCTTCTCAAATTGGCCCCAGCTGACCTTTACAACATTGTTTCAATTATTTCCCTTTGGGTTCCTTAGGCTCCAGCTGATCCCTGAACTCAGCCTGTGATTCCTGCCTCTGTACTTTGTTCATGCTGTGCACTCCATCTGGAATGCTTCCTTCTTGTCCAAATCTTACCTGATTTTCAAGCCAGCTCAAATCCAACCTCCTCCATGAAGTGTTCCCGACTATTCTACTAGTTCACATTATTTTAGCTACATATTATCAGTACCTGAGGAACTCTTACAAAATACTGATGCCTAAGCATTATCCTCAGAGATGACAATTTAATGAATTTGGGGTAGGGCTTGGCAACTAACATTTGTAATGTTTTTATTTTTTTAATTAAATTAATTAATTAATTAATTGATTTCAAAGTTGGGGTCTTGCTCTGAACCCAGGCTGAAATGCAGTGGCACAATCCAAGGCTGACTGCAGCCTCCAAATCCTTGGCTCAAGTGATCCTCCAGCCTCAGTCTTCTGAGTAGCTGAGACTGCAGGCATGTACCACTGCCCTCAGCTAAGTATTTTATTTTATTTTATTTTTATTTATGGAGAAAAAGTGAAAGAAACTCAAGGTATTTCTAATATGCAACCAGAGTTAAAAACCATTGTCCTCGTTAAAAGAGATCTCTCCTCTCACTGAGCTCCCATAACATTTTATCTAAATATCTTTTATGACACATAGTTTCTACCTTCTTTCATACATATTGTATTTCTAAAGTATTTTATTGAGGGTTATTTTGTGTCAGGCACCATTCTAGGCACTGTAATATAATAGTGATCAACACAAAGGGCCTTGCTCTCATGGTGTTTAAATTCTGATGGGGAAACAGATACTAAACAGATAAAATAAGGTCAGATGATAAGTGCCATTAAAAGCAGGAAAGGAATGAAGAATAAAAGAAGAGGTCCTCTCTTAGAGAACGTGGTTAGGAACAGCTTTCCTTATTGCAATCTTATGTCCCTTTTAGACAGCGTATTGACTGACAACAAAACCTGTGTCTAATTCATTTCTGTATCCCTCATAGCTTTTTCTATAGTGCCTGCATAAATAAGTGCTCAATAAGTAGATGCTCATTGTATGAATGAATGAAAGAATGAATGAGTAAATGGATCAATGTGCCTTATTAATAGTTGTATCCCCCATAATGCCCAAGGCAGTACCTGAAATATACCAGATGCTCAATACATATTGGCTGAGTGGGTGAACTTGACTCAATTTTGGGATAAGTTATTTTGATGGCACATTTCCTGCAACTAGATCATCACAAGATCACAGAATATCAAGCTGATCCTGAGATCACTGAGCCCAACTTCTTCATTTTAAAGATAAAACTATTGTTCAGAGATGATCACCTAACTGGCCCAAGGTCACAGAAGAAATCAAAGGGATAGGTCATCTGAGTCCCTAGTTCTTCTGACTCTTGGTCCAGTGCTCATTCCATCAAACTGAAACACTTTTTCCATTAGCAAGAGAAAACCATTCTGAGGACCATTCACTCAACTGGCCCAAGAAACAACTCGGATTAGCATCAGTAAAACTAAAGAAAACCTCCATTTTCTTTGATCTCATAACAGTCTTTGCTGATGACTCAAGTGTGGTACATTTAACAGACAATCTCACCCTCATGATACCTCAGTGTCCAACTCCACCACCCACAGCAAGGCATGCAGACAGGATCTCCTAGAGCAGGCAGGGGATTGGTGAATTTCCAACTACAAATAAAACTATGAACTTTTCCCCTTTTTCCATCCTTAGCCACAGTTCCAATGAGATATGGTAAGGCAATGCCAGGCTACATGGGAAAGCCTAGGCAAAGAAGCCAGCAGCTGGAAAACCAGGGAGGAGCTAAAGAATCTGGCCAGGTGAGGGACAGCAGCAGGTGCAGGGACTGTTGACACAGTGATGGGTTGTGCTGCAAACTAGTGGTTGGCCACACTGGCCTTGCTGTGGGCAAACAAACTGTGGCCTGAAGACAAGCAAGTAAAACCTTTTATTTCCCATTTTTCTTAAAATTCTGTGGAATCACAGCATCCATCTGGATGCAATGAAGACCAATTTCCTAGAATAACGTTCCAAACAAAATGCTCAAGAGAGCCAAAAGTTACACAGTTGGCATGGGCTTCCCTGGCTTTGTAGTAAATACATCACTCTATCACCTGGCCATTCTGTACCTCTACAGTCCAGGAATGTTCAAAATGAGGACTCTAAGGCATTTGGAGATCCTAAAGGGCTTTCTGAATCATCAAAGGAAAATTTGGCTGAGTGCAACTTTCAGTGTCAAATATATTATTATTACTATTTCTTAAAAATTGGCATTTTGTGTTGGGCATAGATGAAAAAGAAGCAGAGTGGCTGATTAACTGCAACAGAGATTTCTAGCTTTATCTGAGCTTATAAATTACCTGGAGGCATTGAGCCCCACCAGATTAGAATCAAAGTAGAGACCCGGAAATCTGTATTTTTAGCAAGCACACCAGGTGATTCTTATGAATTGGTTAGCATAGGAAACACCAAGCTAGAAAACTATAGTATCCATTTCACAGGATTATTATCAGAATTAAGTGAAACTATATAAAGGTGTCAGCATATTAGCTGGCACATAAGTACTCAGTAAGTGTTGGTTTTGTTGCTATTTAATTATTAATAAGACATTTCACGCCTAGTCAGATAATAATTACTCTATGGACATGTACAAGTTAAAAGGCAGACAGTACAAATATCCCGGAGTGGAACAATTACTATCATTTACCTCTTTTTTCTTATTAACTTCATCCCTGTTATCCCCCTAGCACAACAGTTCTCAAAGTGTGGTCCCTAAATCAGTAGCATCAGCATCATCTGGGAATATTATTAGAACATGGATGCGGTGAACAGGGAACACTTCTACACTGCTGGTGGGAATGTAAATTAGTACAACCAATATAGGAAACAGTGTGGAGATTCCTTAAAGAATTAAAAGTAGAACTACCATTTGATCCAGCATTCCCACTACTGGGTATCTACCCAGAGAAAAGTCATTATACAAAAAAGATACTTGCACATGCATGTTTATAGCAGTACAATTTGCAATTGTAAAAATGTGGAACCAACCAAATGACCATCAATCAACTAGTGGATAAAGAAACTATAGTACGTATATATGATAAAATACTACTCAGCCATAAAAAGGAATGAATTAATGACATTTGCAGCAACCTGAATGGGACTGGAGACTATTATTCTAAGTGAAGTAACTCAGGAATGGAAAACCAAACATTGTATGTTCTCACTCATAAGTGGGAGGTAAACTAAGAGGATGCAAAGGCATAAGAATGACACAATAGACTTCAAGGACTCAGGGGGAAAAGGTGGGAAGTGGGTGAGGGATAAAAGACTGCAAATTGGGTTCAATGTATACTGCTTGGGTAATAGGTCTCAAAAATCTCACAATCACCACTAAAGAACTTACCCATGTAACCAAATATTACCTGTTCCCTAAAAACCTATGGAAATATAAATAAATAAATGAATAAAAAAGAAATGCAAATTCTCAAGCCCCACTCCAGACCTACTGAATGAGTATATCATCAGAGGTGGAGCCCAGAAATTCATTTCAGCAAGCTTTCCAGGTGATTCAGAAACAGGCTATAGTTTGAGAACCATCACCCAAATATCTTGCAATTCAAAGTATGGTCCCTATATCAGCAGCATAGGAATGTTAGAAATGCAGAATCTCAGGTCCCAACCCAGACTGACTAAATCAGATTCTGCATTTTAATGAAATCCCCAGGTGATTCATATCCACTACATCATCTGAGAGGCACTATCCTAGTCCGCAGGAACTTCAGAGATGCAAAAGAAACTAAATTTACTGTTGTTTTGATTATTAAATGGGGTTTATAAGTACTTACCAGGCACTGTCCTTTACACAGAACACCTTGTTCATCCTCATTAGGCCTGTGGTAGGTATTTTTATTCCTGTTCTACAGATTAGAAAACTGAGTCTCAAATCAGTAAAGTAACTTGCTGAAGGTCACAAGTTATGAAATGGTACAGCTGATCATCACTGTATGACCCAAAGTCTATGTTCCTTTCTCCACTCCATGGTGCCTGTGGGTATAACTAAGCAGATACCACCTGCCTGCTGGTACAAGCGGAGCACTTCAAAACAGAGGCAGTCCCCAACTTATGAATGAGCAAGACTCCAAAAGTGTTTTTCTAAGTCAGATGTTTGGAACTAGTGAGAGAACTACTTGTAGAAACTATTTACATCATGGCTTCTACAAGAAAATGCATTCTGAATTACAGCACCAGAAGGTAGCAGCTCCCTGCAGGGTCAATACATCTGGGCTCCAGGAACTTGTTAGCACTTCATTTATATCAACATAAGAAAAAGCACCTCCAAGGCAAATCCCTCCCCAGATGTTCTGGCCTGGGAAACATTCATTGATTCCCTCATTCAAAGATGTACTGCCTTCTATGGAAAAGGTGCTGTGCTAGGTGCTGTAGGTGAAAATGATCCATGACTTAAGGAATTCATAATCAGTAAGGGAAATAAAGCAGGAACAGACACACACACACAGACACACACACACACTCTCTCTCTTTCTCTTTCTCCCTCCCTTCCTCCCTCCCTCCCTAAAATCCAAAGCAGGAAGTGGTAACTGACAAAAAATTACTATGGAAGTTCAGAGAAGGAAGTAATCAATCAGGACCTGGACATCAGGGAAGACTTTCCAAGGAGATGCCATCTAAAGCTAGTCTGGAAAAATAAGCAGAATATGGATTAGGCAAAAAGCACTCCTGGCAAAGGGAAGAGTGTGATCAAAGGTATAAATGTGTGAAAGAGAAGTCGTGTTACAGAACTGCGAGTTATCCCCTTAGGTGAAGCAAAAGGTTCACTTGACTTTGGGAGATGAAACTAGAAATGCAGGACTGTGCCTCGGTAGGGAAGACTCTAAATGCTAGGTTGAGAGAGCAGAACTTTGTACATATATAGAGAGCTGCTGCCTATTACTCATCATATTACATAACAAATCATTGAACCCCAAATCCTTTTTGCAACAAACTAGGGTAAAAACAAACATTTCTGAATTGGTATTATAATTATTTCAAGTCTGCTTCCTCCGTTAGACTGAATTCAAATGACTTTGAGCATTAGTAAATTCTCAAAAGATGCTGAATATATCAACAAAGGAATGAATAAATGAGTACGTTAATGAGCAGCTGAGAGGTTATAAGCAGGAGAGAGAAGGCTCAATACTGCATCATGACCTGAAAAGGAAAGGGTAAGGGGAGGGATGGAGATGGAGAGACCGGAAGCTGCAGATCTAATGGCTAGGAGGCCACTGTGATTAGACAGGCAAGAGTTTGGCAACAACTAGGTTAAGGGTAATGGGAATGAGGAAAAAGGGACAGGAGAGAGAGAGATGGTTACAGAACACAGCAAGTGATTGACAATGTGAGCAGAAAAGGAAGACATCAAAGTCTCACTGAAGTTTGGAGTCTAGGTGACAGTGCCATTTGAAAAATGGGTAGTGAAATGGAAGAGCAAGGTGCATTACAGATATCACTTATTAAATCCTTACAACCCTGAGGGTATTATCTCTCTGACCTCATCCTCTCTCATTCTCCCCCATACTCATTCCACTTGAGTCATGCCAGCTTCCTTGCTATTTCCTGCATATGCCAGGCTCCCACTTCAGGGCCTTTGCACTGGGACATGCTTCCCCAGATATCTGCATGGCTAAGTCCCTCACCAACCCCATGTCATTATTTCATTGAGGCCTATTAAAAACTGCAACCCAGGAGGCTGAGGCAGGAGAATTACTTGAACCTGGGGAGCGGAGGTTGCAGTGAGCCAAGATCGTGCCATTGCACTTCAGCCTGGGCAACAAGAGCAAAACTCCATCTAAAAAAAAAAGAAAAAAAAAAAAAACCTGTGGCCAGGCCCGGTGGCTCACGCCTGTAATCCCAACACTTTGGGAGGCCAAGGCGAGTGGATCACAAGGTCAGGAAATTGAGACCATCCTGGCTAACACGGTGAAACCCTGTCTCTACTAAAAATATAAAAAATTAGCCGGGCGTGGTGGCACACGCCTGTAGTCCCAGCTACTCAGGAAGCTGAGGCAGAAGAATCAGTAGAACCCATGAGGTGGAGGTTGCAGTGAGCCGAGATCGCACCACTGTACTCCAGCCTGGGCAAACAAACTGCACCTCACACTTCCCCCAGCATTCCTAAAATCCCTTACCCTGCTCTCACTCTTTTTTCTTTTGATTATATTTATTATCTTCTAACATGGTATTTGGTTTTCTTATTTATTATGTCTAGGTTTAATGTCTGTCCCGCCTCACTAAAATGTAAACTCCATAAAGACAAGGATTTCTGTCTATTCCCCAAATGCCTTGGAAGTGACTGGCACATAACTGTGCTCAATAAATTCAACGAACTATCTCCATTTTATAGATGAGAAAACTGAGGCTGAGAGGAGGAATGCAAATTTCCCTAAATAACACAGTTGTCAATCAGGGATAGGAATCTGAATTCAAACACAGATCTGTCCAACTCCAACTGTCACTCTACCAGGCAAAGTCTCCCTTTAGACAGACCAAGTTTAAGGCTACAGTGGCCTATATGGGAGGCGAATGATGTGACATTAGAGCAACCATTCCCACAAGACAGTAGACTTGGCCTGGAAGGGAGCAGGTCTACGTACACATAGAGATCCTGAACTACCCGCAGTCTGAGAAACAAGCAGTCTCACCAGAGGATCACCAAGAGAACCAATGGTTTCATTTTCCAAGTGCAAGTTTGAAGAATCAGGCCAGCTTCTCCAGCGAAAGAGCTTCTAATTTTTCCAGCTGCCTAGATTGTCAAATTACAAACTTATCTTTAGGGGAACGTATTTAACAAAGGGACATGTTCATTTCCCTTTTTACCACCCATCCAGTGGATCTGCACTTGGTTTAATTGCCACTCTGATCCCCCCTACATAATCCATACATCACAAGACTCACATTTACAGTTCAGTACATTATCACACTGGAGCTGCTCAAAATAAACGGGTTTGGCAAAGTGTAATTATTTCCAGCAAAAGAGTTGGTTCTGCATTTTGACAGTCATCTGATACATTATTGTACTAAATGCTAAACTGTGAAACTGCAAAATTAAAAGAAAGCAATTTTTTAAGTTTTAAAAGTACTCATTATTAAATTATAAAGCAGGTCATTTATGATGAGTCAGTCCAAAAACAGAAGGATGATAATGAAAGAGTGAAAGAAGATTGGCTTCTTTGTATAACCTTTAATATTCACAATCCAAGGCCATTGTGAAAATTAAACGAGATTGCACATGTAAAATATCTAGTCCAGTGCCTAAGACATACTAGATCCTCAGTAAATGCTGATTTTCTTCCTTAAAAATTATTTTCTCAGCAGCAGAATTTACAAACTACCTCAATTTGTTCATTTGTTCATACATTCCACAATTTCCTCATTCCCAAAGAGCTCTCAGTCTGCTGGGGAAAGGCAAGTAAGCAGATAACTCCCACAAAAGGGATGAGGGCTAAAAGAAACATAGACAAAAAGGGCTATGAGGGTGCAGACAAAGAGTCCTTACCCCAAGGAGAGCAAGTCCTGAAATGAACTAGACAGGGAAAAATGAGGTTAGTAAAGCATGGGGGAAGGTGAAAAAGAGACAGAGACCAAGAAACAGAGAGAACAACACATGCAAAGGCCTGGAAGCAAGGAAGAACACATGATTTAGGGATACTGTAATTCGAACCAGCCTGTAATGACCAATACGGGGGAACAGATGGTAATAAGACCTGCAATGGCCCCTCTTTTTTTGTTAAAGTGACTAAATGCACTGACTCCTCAGCACAATGGGAAGTGGCTGAGCTTGCCTTGTAGCCCACTTTCCCTAGTGCAAATTCCCAGTAAGGTGATCTCAAGTCCCAGCCACCACCAAGCCTCATGGACTTGTCTCAAAGATGAGATGGGAGAGATTTCTCTTTAAAAGAAAACTTGATGAAATCTAAGTTACCCAATGGCAACGTCTGAACATGCTGAGTCAGCTGCACTTCAGGAAACAGAGTATCCTTGGAGAACAGAGCAGATCACTTTACACACAGAAAACCACTCCTGTCCATGAAGGACAAACTGCGAAATGCTTAACACTGGCCTTCAATTATTAAACGAGCCCAAATGAGCTCTGGCAGTGAGACAGATCACACACACTCACAGAGAGAGCTCTAGCAGGCCAGCCTATATTGTCTTAGGATTATTCACCAAGGCACCAACAGACCAGGGTCTTTCAGAGATCTTAGGGTCCTGAGGTTACCCATAGCTCTTGGAAAAGATGATCATGCTCAGAACAAGGAAGAGAAAGTAAAAAGAACCTGACCCTTTGCAGAAAACATTGTTTTTTTTTTTTTTCTAAGTATTATAACACAGCCTATGCTGACAAATATTTCATTAACAACTTTTGCTCCTTGGGTAGCAGTTTCATACTGGTCAGTTTTGGCTTATTGTGTGGTACTCAGGAGTTTACTCAATTGTCTCCACTGAGGGTATTTTTCAGTCCCCCAAGAACAAGCAGAACACTGAGGAGAAGCTCTGGATTCATACCTGGCTTCAAATACTGCTTGTTCTCTTGTGTACTCACTGTATGACTTGCAGTCTCAGTTTCCCCATTCACAAATGTAGATTCATGGGGTTTCTGTGGAAATTAAATAACGTACCATGCACCTGGTACAATGCACATAAGGAAGCTATTTACATTTTGTTCTCTATTCCCTTTACTCCTTTTGTGTCCTGGAAAAATTAGAATGCCTTCCTATCTGGATACTGGGTTCACCTCTTGATTTCAGATTAAAACTGCCATCCTAGTCTCTGCTGGTTTGAAACTAACTTCCGCCTGGAGGTTACCCTAACAGAAAGAAATCTGGGTAATGACCACAGGGCCAGTCCTTTCACATCTCTCCTTCCTCTGACCTCTGACAGTCCCACCCTACCTAGATATACATCAGCTTGCACTCCTCTCTAGCTGACCCATCTATGAGGTCTGTCCGTTTCCCTGTTCCCACAACCTTCTTCTCTTGTCATCAGCTGATTCCCGTCTATTGGTCCAGCCCTGCCATAGGCCTAGTGATCACCCTCCACGTCTAGCCAGGCTTCTGCCCTCATCCAGTTTAGCCTACTGGATCCTTAGTCCCTGGAGAGCAGGGGCCACACCTCAGTGCTCTCAGCTCTGTAAGCAGCTCAGGATCCAGTACACAGCAGAGGCTGGCCAGAAGTGGTAGGGTGAGAGGGACTTGGTGCCAGAGGGCCCAATCCTGGGACATGTTCTTAGAAGTTCTGTCTTAAGGCCAAGAAAAAATTTCCTAGGATGGAAATGCTCCAGGAAACCTAGGCAATGACAAATGAGCTGAGCACAGGCAATCTGCAGAGACTCCTGGTACTCCAGAAACCTTCACACTCTCAAGCACATTCCTCACACACTTGCCGCAGATTATGTGAATGGGGCCTGGACCAGGGTGGAGGCAGGACAGAGTCCAGACTTACTGGGAAGGAAGGTGTTACAGATGGACTAATGAGAATACAGAGAGTGAAGCAAAAGGTGACTGAGATTTTGAGTCCTGGTCACAGGGGAAAACAATTTAACACAGTGCTAAGTGCTAGGGATGCAGAAGTGGGTGTACACACAGCTCCAGCCCTCCCCCAGGATAAGTTAGTTCCTAGCCCTCTGCTGCCATAGCACCCTGAACACCCTCATCATTGCACTCAGCATCCTGGACTGACACTATGACTTACCTGTCTCACCTACCACATCACAAGCTCCTCGATGGAAGAGACTATGTCATATTGAACTTTATATCTACAGCATCTAGCATAGTGCCTGGTATAATTCCCAGGCCTACCAATTACTAGCTTTGTCAAGTCATTTAAACTCTCTAAGCCTCAATTTCCTAGTCTGTAGAGTGAAGATAATAATCTCTACACCCAAGGAGGAGGAAATGAGTGAACTTACGTAAAGCCCTTTCTTATCCCAATCCCCGACTGAGAGTCAATACTCAAAAAGGGTTAGCTAGTGAATGGATTTGGGGCAATGAATTTGAGGTAAGAGAGAGGGAAAAACATTCAAACAAATGGTTCTGGAATTATGCAATAAATAATATAGTAGGAATACATTTGAATTACTCTGAGAGCAGAAAGGAAAGCACCAAATTTTGCCTTGGCATATATAGAAAACTTCACAGAGGAGGTAACGCTTGAACTAAAATCTAAAGATCTAAAATCAGGCCAAAGGAAGGCCACGTGTGAAGGCAGAGAGGCAGGAAAGAGAACCTAGTATGTTCAGGAACTGCAAGTCTGGCTATAAGAAGAGTCTGTGCAAAGGAACAGTGGTGACACACAGGGTGAAGAGATAACTCAGAGCCAAAAATTCCCTGCAAGCTCTGCCACAGAGAATGGATTTCTCCTGGAAGACACTGAAAATCCACTGCAGGGTTTTGAATAAGAGAGTGAAACATAGAGGCATTGTGGTGACAGTGTGGAGGGTAGAAAAAAGGGGCAAGACTGGGGGCAAACATAGAACAGTGGGGATTAGGGGATGATCTGCGTTGAGCAGAAAAGAATGGAGATGGGGTGGAGAGAGGGGGAAAATGAAACTGGCCAGGTCAAGAAGCTAGGTAGAAACTGAGTCTCAGAAAAATTGCAACTGGCCCTTGGCATTCCCCAAGACTTTTTCATATAAAGTGTAGGTCTATGAGTTATAATAAATCACCTTCCCTCACGTTTGCTGTCTTACAATTTGTGCAACAGAGAAGCATGAATATGGAAAATTCCAGCTGAAAACTTTGACCACATGAACAGGCCCAGAGGTCACAGTCACCACTGATGGTTAGATGAAACCATCTACAAACAGGCCTGGGATCCCGGCCAGCAATTTTTTATTCACATGCAAACTTGGGGCTGGAGTTCCAGTGACAAAACCTTTCACGTGTACTCTTTTTTTCTTCTTCTTTTTAAGCCATTTACAGAAACCCAAGGTCCCCCTTGTACTTCAGAGAAATGCTTTGTATTTAATTTGTTCTTAAAGAAAAAACAATAGCCTCTTTGCTCTACATGACTAGGCCACTGGACACCATGAAAAAGATACAGTAACCTGGCCAGGCGCAGTGGCTCATGCTTGTAATCCCAGCACTTTGGGAGGCCGAGGCGGGCGAATCACGAGGTCAGGAGATTGAGACCATCCTGGATAACACGGTGAAACCCCGTCTCTACTAAAAATACAAAAAAAAAAAAAAAAAAAAATTAGCCGGGCGTGATGGCAGGTGCCTGTAGTCCCAGCTACTCGGGAGGCTGAGGCAGGAGAATGGCGTGAACCCATGAGGCGGAGGTTGCAGTGAGCCAAGATTGCACCACTGCACTCCAGCCTGGGCGACAGAGTGAAACTCCATGTCAAAAAAAAAAAAAAAAAAAAAGTAAAATATACAGTAACCCACCAAGTCTCTAAGGTCCCAGAAGTCCATCTGTCTGTCACACACATCACAAACACACCACTCACGGCAGAAGAAATACACTACTGCAAGGTGAAAGGGACTGCATTCTAGACACCTTCCGGAGGGCAAAGGAGGGAAGAGAAGAAGAAAAGAAGGGAGGAAAAGGGCCAGAGAGTGTTTAAGACCATACATGACCACTTCTGCTAAACACAAAATAGTTTCCTTCCTTACTTTCAATCTAATTAGACAGAAAGAGCTAATGAGTAGGCAGCAGTGGTGCTTGGTTCAGCTGTTCCAGACCCTAGTGTTTCCTCCTTATTAAAAATAAAGAGACCCAAGGGCTCAATTAGGTAAAATGCACACAGGGAGGCACATTTCCTTTTACAAAATGTTTTGCATTAAAAAACCATGTCTGTTTAATAGGTACCAAAAATTAAATGTACAATAGCAAGATCCCTGGCAGTATCTGTCTGCATTTTTGGAAGTGTCTTCAAAGACAGAACATTAGAGTAAGACTCAAAAGACCTGAGTTCCAGTGTCAGCTATACCATTTACCAGTTGTGTGATTTTGGGCAAAATATGTAACATCTTGAGCCTCAGCTGCCTTATTATCAAATGAGTATAATGCTCTGCCTGTCTCACAGAGTCTAGGGGAAAGAAAATATTTTGAAAACTATAAAGCACTTTGCTAACACCTACTCAGTCAATAAATACTCACTGAGGGCCTACTAGGTATCAGGCATTGTTTCCCTTCAACTGTTAATGTTATTACCAATATTGCACCCCTTCCAGCTCAGTCATTAGAGGTCAATTTCCAATGCAGACAGGTCTATGGTCTCAAGCCAACCTCTCATTCATCCAGTTTTCTCCCCAGTTGGGGCATTAGTCACTTGCCTCCATCAGGAGACATCTAATGACATCTCAGCCCTAAAAGGCCCTGGAACATGTTGGTACAAATGATGATGGGGACAAGAGCCTCTGCCACCTCTGCTACCCTAGAGGGCCTGATCCTAAGAAGCTTCCAGAATCTTACTCTCCACAACCACAGAACAAGACAGTTCTCATAAGTTGGGCCAGAGGTAGGCAGAGACAGGTAAACAGATGGAAAATCTGCATGGCTAAGTCTTTCCAGTATCAGAGTGCCTGGCTCCACGTCCACACCAGGTGACCTTTACTCCAGCCCACCCCTGTCTTCTATCAGGAAAGATTTCAAGTTTCAGAGGTTAGCAGCTCAGAAGCAGGCTCAGCGTGCTGCCATTCCTGCCCTGACCTTGTTCGCTGGTTTCATCACTGGGTAGCTGCCTTATTCTAGAAACCATGCCCTCCTTTGTGCCAGAGGTTCAGCAAGTGTGACCATGAATTGTTTCCTCTATCTGAATCCTCACCTAATAACCCATTTCACCAAGACCAGAGTCTTACCTTGCTATTACTCCAAAAGACTGTCTTGATGCAGAACCCACCTGGAGGGCCTCCTGAGACCAGAGCTCTAGGAATTCATCTCCACATCCCCCACTGTGCAGTTCAGTATCTGGCATGTAACGGGCACATAACAAATATTTATAGAATGAAAAGGTTACCCACTGGTCTAGATCACTGCAGACTGTCTGCTCCTATGCCCCTCCCCAACTCACAGGACCTCCTTGACGGATAAACCAACCATCGCCTGCCACCATGTTCTCTGGCTGCTTTGTTGTTCCAACTCCAGGCCCCTGACAGGGTCTCTGGGTCAAACGTACCTACTCTATTCTCAGTATGTTCTCTTTGCCACTTAGCACGTCCTAAAAGCCAAAGTGCTAAGCAAATTCTGAAGTCTGATGGCTGCTTCAGTGTCCCAGACACACCTTTTGCTCCTGGATTCTGAGGGTTAACCTACACTAGAGACTCATTTGGGGCCATATGGCAATTTTTGGCACCACCCACTTCCCCTTGTCCAGTATGGAAGGGACTCAAGTCCTGTTCAACAAGCACTACTGAACACAAAGCCTGGTGTCATACAGAGGCTCTGCTTAAGATCCTGAGGCAAATGCCTCACTAAAACCTAAGAAAGAAGGGCTTCAGGCAAGTCTAGACTACCAGCACATCAGATTTTGGTTCTGTGAGGCTGCTCTAAACATGAAAATGCAAGTAGGAAACCTTATTTCTGCTTCTTTACATTGCTAGATCAGCAGAGGAAAAGCATATATACAACACAGAAGGAAAATGATGACCTGAGTGTTGGTCCTGGTCTCTTCCACTAATCTGCTGTGTGACCTCAGGAAAGTCACTCTGCTTCTCTAGATTTCTATGTCTTCCTTTGTAAAGTCACAGTCTCTGATGTGATGACCCATTTCTAAAGCCCCTTCTATGCCTGACATTTAGCGATTTCCTTGCTACTCAGACCACAGAATTGACATCACCTGGGAACCTGTTAGAAACGGAGAGGAGCCCTACTGACTCAGACCTATAGAACTAGAATCTACATTTTAACAAGAACCCCAAGTGATTGCACACACATTGAAATTTGAGAAACACTGTTGTGCAGCTTCTCAGGAAGATCCAGGCCAACCTGGGGCATGACATCTTCTGCAAGAAGCTGGAAGAAGAAAGAGTCTGTCACAGGATTTTACTGAATGTGATTAGAAGCAGCTGGCTAGTAGTAAGGGCTGGGGAGAAAATGCTGCAAGATCCTTTTAAACTCAGCTGCAATCCATAAAATGTCTCTCAAGTACTTTGAGTCTCTAAATTTGAAGTCTTTAGATAAAATGACTTTAAAAATACTAATTATGCACGGAAGTCTAACCATGAACCAAGCATTAGTGAATCCAAAGCTCCTTCTGTACTGGCATGCTGCCAGCAGGCACGAACAGAGAGCTCTAAAATCAGCAAGGAGGTCACCTCTGAAACCACAGCATTTCTCCCAGCCTCACCTGTCTCCTGACTGGTCCTCACCTACAGAACTTCAGTCTCAGTTGGAATCTCACAGACAAGACCACATTGAAAGGAACATTGTGTGGGCCTAGTCAGTAGGGCAAAGGTGAGAGAGGGCTACAAACTCTGGGGTCACAGACCCACAGAGTCAGTCCACGGAGGAGAAAGGGAAGAAAGGAAGAAGCAGAGTGGAACCAGCACAGTCTCAATAAACTTAGTGGTGAAGACTCCTGCTTCCAAATCCAGGGAGAAGCCAGTTTCTGACTTCTTATCTGTCTCCCCCACAGACTGCAAGCTTTGTGAGGACAGGACTGTAAAACTTGTCTCTCTAGCTATAGTGGCCTGCACATAGAAGTCATTCAACAAATGTTTTATGGGTGAATGAACAAACAAACCAATGAAAAAAACAATAAACAAACAAGGACCAAAGATCATTCGCTTGGTTTTATCAGTGTCAGTCAAGACTACCCTTCAAACTTGTGAACTAAGCTTACTCCTCAGTCCAAAAGCCACAACAGAAGACCCCAAGGGGTCTGGGAGACATAAACCTGAAAAAAAAATGGGATTCAAACTAGCCTGGCATTTTCTTCTGGACCAAGGTATACTAACAAATAGGCTATTCTAACCTATTCCAGGTTTTGTAATGTTTTATGCTACCCTTACCAGAATTTTCAGGCAAGAAATCTTTTTCTCTAGAAATTAGATGCTATTTGTATTTTAGTTATTAAATGCAATGTGAAAGTACCTAACACATAATCATTGTCTACATTAACATTTGTTGAAACTCAATCTATAGAATTCTATTACTCTATGTTATAAACTAGGAATTTTGCAAATAGCGGAATTACAGAACACTCTGGGCCACCCACTTTTGTGAATATAAAATCACTTAAGTAAGGCAAGCTGACTTTGGTAGAATAGCCTTTATTTTTCATCCACTTATATAACTCTGCATTGTCAAAGTGCACCAATAACTGGTGCTGTCATCTCTCATGCCCCCAAGAAAAAACTCCTTTGGGGCTCTTTCTACATTTATTTTCAATTGCCAGATCCCCAGAGGAAAAAATCAAATCACTGACGCTATTTCAAACTTCATGCTCAAGGCAGCCACTAAGAGGATATTAGGGCAGCTCAGCTTTTGCTCTCTTTGAGACAGGAAGACACCCCACGGCTGTGAAGGAAAGGCAGGACACGTGTGTGGACATTCAAAATATAGCAAGGAAACCCAAAACAACAGAAAGACAAGAGGAGCTGGAGGAAAAAGTCATTTGGAACTATGAATCATCCCAAGGTAACTTATTATGTGTTTATATAAGAAGCAAATGAGCTTTTGGCATTGCCATTCATTCATTGTTTTAGCCATTCATGCATTTGTTCAGCAAACATTCATTGGGTACCCATTATATGCCAGGCGCTGTGCTAGGTAGGCAGGCAGCAGGACATCAGCCTACTACTGCTTACTATGTTCCTGCCACTCTAGCCTTCCTTCAACCTTTTGCAAGGTTGTTTCATGCTTCAACACAGTTCTCTGTGTAAATGTTTCCTCTTCCAAGAGGCCTTGCCTGATTTATTCCCCCATCCCACCCTGGCCTAGATTAGGCTTCTCTGTTGTATATTCCTACAGCATTTCCTTTTTAACATTCTACACATCATCATTACTTTATAGTCTCAGATAGATGGTAAGCTCCATGTGAGCAGGGATTGCCTCTCCAGTTACAAGCACAGAGGCTAGAATATAGTAGGATTCAACATACATTCACTGAACAAATGAACAAGCTGGGATTTATAGGCAAGCTACAGGCTCTGAGAGGTATAGCAGAATAAGTGCAGGATTTGGAGCTCAAATCTGAACCCTAGCTCTACCACTCACTAGCTAGGTCACCTTAAGCAAGTCCCATAATCTTTCTGAGCCTTAATTCCTCATCTGTGAAATAGATATAAAACTTCATAGAGATGTAGTGAAGATTAAATAACATGATGTGGGTCAAGTAACTGGCACAAAATAGATGCTCAACAAATATTATCCTCCTACCCACTTCCCAACTTTGCCTATAGTTAAGATTCTTAAAGAGTTGACAACACCAAGGTAGGGCCCCAATTCTATCAGAACTCATCAAGACAGGATTCAGGCACAGAAATAAAGGAAGGTCAAAGATAGCATCCCAGATGACATCTTACTGACTCCGAGCTTTGAACTTGAGCTCCTTCAATTTGTCTGACCAAGGTACAATACTAGGCCCAGGGCTGAACCTGCAGATGGAGGATCCAATGGCTGCAGCCACGGGACAAAGATGGCAGAAACTAAGCCCATTCCTTTTGGCTTTTGAAGCATTTAGACAAAAGCATACAAAACTCCCTTCCCCATCTATGCTGTCCATAGGTAACTCAATGGAAGCAAAGGTCTACAAGTAAGCTTAGTTAGACCAGTGAGGCTAAAGGCAGCACAGCACAACAGGAGGACTACACTTAGAATCAGATGACCGGGTTCAAGTCCAAACTCTGCCATCTACTGGATGTGTGATTTGGGACAAGAGTTTCCCTTATTCAGTTCTCATTTCACCATCTGTAAATCAAGGGGATTAGACTAGGATAGTGTCTAAGGGCCCTTACAGTGCAAAAGATCTGAGATGCTAGATGCATGTCAGTCAGCTGTAATCAGCAGGCAAAAGGAGAACTCTTCAATCATGCACACCACTGAGCTGACGTCTGCTACACTGCTCTCAATTACACTGCAGAAAAAATGGTCATAAGGAAGAGCTAATATGGTATTTCCTGAGCCTATTTAGTCTCCCAATTCAGCACTGCACCTGTTCCTTCTGCATTTGCAATTTACTAGATAATATCATCACAGGCACTCCCTGAAACAGCTACCATTTATTTGTCACTTGCTTCTGTATTTCAGGTATTATTTCTTATTTTAAATAAGATTAGGTAGAGTATTAGAAAGACTAATCAATACAATTGCCAAATGAAATTTACCCAGAAAACAATTTTCTCCTTTGTTTCCATTGTAATAACAGCAATATCTATAATGAATTGTTGACCTGCAATAAAAGTCAGACTACTATCAGAAAGAACATGGGGGCAAAAATATAATGCCTACTTCACAAACATGTAATGTCACACACAGTAAGGTAGCCCATTCATAACCCAGAACCTTTTTCTTACAGAAACACTGTAAATAATACTCAATGTCCTGGGCCTGCTGCCTTGCAATGCTAACCACCTCCACCCAAACACATACCCAACATTCACTAAATGCCATTTAACATGTCCTAGCCATTCTTCTTAGGGCTGGAGAAACACAGTAATAAGACACAATTACTGTCCTTAAACAAAATCTCAGCCTAAAGGTCAAGTGGTCCCAACTGTGAAAGAAAAAGTGGCAGACTGGAACCCAGTCCATATGCCACAAGGTGACTTCTGTGAGCACTTAGGCCAAAGAACGGACTGCAAAACATCACCCAATATCTACATTATAAAAGACCACTTAATACTGGGGCTGTGGTTCTCAAAGCATAGACCCAGACCTTAAGTATCAACACTACCTGGGAACTTGTTAGAAACCAAATTCTCAGGCTCCTTCCCAGACCTACTGAATCAGAAACTCTGGGAGTGACGCCCAGCAATCCGTGTTTTAACAAGTCCTCCAAGTGATTCTGATGCATGCTTAGGTTTGAGAGTCACTGCCTTAAAGCATCCGAACTGCTGCATGTTTGCAGTAAAAAATAGAAAGCTAAGCTTTCAATTAAACCTAAGAGAAAAGCAATAAAACTGGGTAAGAATAGGTTTTTCGATGTATCTTAAATATTGGTGTTCTGGAAGAAAAAAAAAAAAAAACAGCCTTGTCAGAGAAGGAGGAGAAAGAAATGCTGTGCTAATGCAATAGGGAATGTCTGTGCGTGTTCAAAAACTTCTGGGGCCTAAGGCCCTAGGCCTTTACCTATGTGGTACTTCATTTCCAAATATAGGCCTTTTCTTCAACTGAGAGCCCATCACTTCAGAGGGTGTTCCCACACATTCACTGGCACACCTCTCAGACTTAGCAATCATAATTAAGGTCACTTTTTTAAAAAAACTCATAAATAAGAGGATGGAAAGTAAAAAGGAAAGGAGCAATAAATGTTCCCAGGGTCAATAAATTTTAAAATGAAGGTAGAATTTTTGAAAGGATGGAAAAATAAATGTGTGCACATATGAGAAAGAGGTTGCTTGAAGTTGAATTTGTTCAGCTCTGAATAAAAAAAGAAAGATGGGAAGATCAGCCCTAAGAGGAGAAAGGAGCCACAGAAGGAGAAAAGAGGTAATGAAGGAATATTGAAACATTTCTTAGCCTCTGCCACCAGGTGGTGAAATCGACCCAGTGCAGCTTAGTTGCTGTCCAGAGCTACTGTTTTGATTTATCTTTCCTTGTTTGTCATTGCATTGCGGTGGGAATAGAGATGCAGAACAAATGGAGATGCAGAGCAACTTCAAGCTGGATGGCTGGGAGCAGGGAGAGTATAATGAGAAATGGATTGTTTTTATGCATACTAATTCAGTGGCCCTAATTAAAGAGCATTATTATATTTTAAAATGCATGGACAACCATGTAATAAAAAGTGCTCATGATGATAAAGGCTATACTGAATTATACATTAATGTTTAACTCCAACTAAGTTTTAAAATAATACATTTGACTTTAAAATATCTATTTTCCTGGAATGAAACTCAATGTCAGGTTAGGTCTAATGTTATCATCCAAATGCAGTTTTCCTCCAGTATACCACAAAATGTTGAATACTGAGGAAGACAATAATAATGAAAAGTCAGCTGTACTATAACAGCAAATTTCCCGTAGAGATGATTTGAGGTTCTACAGGTCACAAAGGAAAAGATACACATGGTAATCATAAATCCATCTAAAGATAGTTCATTTCTATCATCCTTCATTTTAAATGGAGGCTTAAACAACTCTTGGCTTGGAGGGTTGTAAATTTAATAATGTTGTTCCAATTCGCTACTAGTCCTCATTGATTTTCTCTTATTTTAATCTGTATTGATAGATTAATGTCATCTTGTGACATCCAAATGTCAAACTGAAGAAGAAAAATGATATGCATTGAGTTGGACTTCTATTGGAAAGAGCACTAAACCGAGTATCAAAAGACCTGGCTTCTAACATGCTCAGTCACTACTAGCTACTGTCCCTGGGAAAGTCACTCCATCTATCTGGGCTTCAGGTTCCTCATTAATTAAACAAAATTAAACAATAATATCTGCCACAATTCACCAAATTGTTGTGATAAGCAGATCAGAAAACAAAAAGTTGTTACTATGAGACAGTACCTATATTCCCTTAAGTTCAAAACAAATAAACCCCCTCTACTGAAGAACAAACTACTTGCAAAATATTTTAAAATTAGGCACAAAAAAGATGCAGTTTTAAGTATTACAAATATGTAGGTGGGCAAGAAGGAAAACTGGAAAATAGTTCTCAGTGTTGTTGAATCCCTACATTTTGGATCATCAAAATAAGTGTCTTTGGAAAATCTGAGTTTGAATATTTTCAAATGTTGCTGCAGTTACCATAGCAACAGACAGGCCCAGTCAGTTGAGTCAATCAATAATGGCCATGAACAAGTGGCTCTGCTTTTCCTAAGATGACAGCCACAAGAAAGTTTCTACTAAAGTTGGTACCTCTAGGTTCATACTTCTCTGCAACATTCAGTGTCAAAATGTTCATGGAATTAACAAGGCTCAAGTGGTTTTCAGAATAAATTGAATGATAAAAAAACACTAGAATTTTTTTTTAATATTGAGATCCTTAAATGAAAGGTATTGTCTGGGTATACATATCACTGCCATTATCCAGGAAGAGATACCAGTCAAATAGATCTAGGGACAATTTACTCTGAATGTTTCTTTAACTGCTATATTAATAAAAGGTAATATAATACATGTAAATATGCACTCAGCAAAACAAGAGCTTGCAATCGCTCTCAATTATTAATGGATATTAAAATTCAGACAAGCCAAACCATCCCTCAAACAATTCAGATCACAGAGCTAGACAAATATTAGCTTGCTTCCCAGCTGGTAACCCAAACAGAGTTCAATCTAGTTATTCATTCAGGAAAAAAGAAACTGCCTATGTCATTTATCTTTAATTCATTGTCCTGTTGAATACATATATCCAACAACTCTCCTCTAGGTCAGACCACTGCTTAGACATTACTTCCACTATTAACTTCAACAGTAGTCCACTTAAATAAAATGGGACAATGACTGTGAGAACTTAATGTAAAACTTTATAAAGACCCCTAATCCTCTGGCAATTCTAAAACAGATCCCTAGGCTTCAGGCTATATGACATTTGTACCTATGGAAGAAAGAGCAACGTGTACTGACTAACCCCAACCACATGAATTTCTAATAAAACTGTATAATGAGAAATTTTATCCTGATTTTTTTTTGCATCAGTAGATTATTTGTAGAAAGAAAACTTCATCTACAATTCCACCACCTAATACCACATCACATCTTTTTGTTCATTATTCAACATTCCCTTCAAATCCATATCTAAGCATAAACAGAATTTTCACTCAAAGACACGACCCAGGTCCTATTTCTCACTTAATTTAGACAAAGATTTTCTCAAAACTAAGTTCTATAGGGCCCTAGTGCTCCTGGATGTGCCTCAGGAGCCACCACAAAGGGAACCTGCCGGAAGGCAGCCAAGTGATAAGGCTTCCTTCTCCCACCCCCCATCCCTATTCCCAATTCAACCAGAACAGTTATATTTTTATATTTTTATCTGTTTTAGATTTTGAGGCTCTGCATACAATTTCAAAATAAAATAAAATAAAATGGTAATTACTGCTAAGCATTTAAAATAAAAGAATGTTTCCAGCACCTTGGGCGGCCAAGGTAGGAGGATTGCTTGAGGCCAGTAGTTTGAGACTAACCTCAGACATAGTGGACCATGTCTCTACAAAAAAAAATTTTTTTTAACTAGCCAGGCATATGCCACCAGATACTCAAGAAGCTGAGATGGGAGGATCTGCTTGAGCTCGGGAGTTTGAGGCTGCAGTGAGCTGTGATAGCACCACTGTATTCCAGCCTGGGCAACAGAGGGAGACAAAACAAAACAAAACAAAACAAAACACCAAAACTAAGAATGTACAGAATCATGTAATTTTAGAGCTGGACAGAACCTTAGAGAACCAATTATTTTATTTTATAGATGCTAAAAGAAGGCACAATGAGAAGAAAGACTTATCCAAGTTTATACAGGCAATTAGGAACGAGAATTGGATCCTAGGTCTCTATACCCAACACAGAAGCCTTATTCGTAATTCAGGAACCATTCATTCACTCATTCAGTAAATATTTATCAAATGCTACTGTATGCCAGGCAGTGACTGAAGAACTGAGAAGTCAAGAAACAACCACAACAACGAAAACCCTGCCCCCATGGTACTTACAGTTTAGTAGAGGAAGATAAATAATAAACACAACAAATGAGTAAAGAATACAGTATATTGGCAAGTGATAAAGCAAAGAGGGGAGATGGGGCAGCAGAGTGGAGGGAGCAGGATTAGAGGTTACAATTGATGAATTTCCTCAAAGATCACTGTCATTCAGTCTTGATGCGGATATGTGTGTTTGTGCTATAATTGATTAATTCAGGCTCACCAATTCAGAAAAGGAAATAATCTAATGGTAAATCTGCCTGAAATTTCCCAGGACTCTATCTATTCTTCTAATAGCATCCAAAGTAAATCAGTATAACAAGCAGAATGTTAAAACTATTTGGTAAAAATGTTAAACAACACCTTAGAAGCACATACAAGCATGATATTAATTGCTGCACTTGGCTCCACAACAAACCAAGAATGTGGCCAAAAAGAATTAGAAGTGAGGACCTAGCTGCCAGGTTTATTCTTCTGGGTAATACTGGATAAGATGATTAAGTTCTCTGAGCCTGAGTTTCCTTATCTATAAAATAAGAGGGCAGGGTAAGATATTCTCTGAGGTTCCACATTATCATTTAAATATCAAAGCCCCCTAACGTGCCGAAAGCATTATGTAATATCTTAGTAGTCATATCAGCATTACGATTTGAATCCAAAGTAGCCCTAATAATAACACATTACATTTATAGAATTCTCCGGTTTTCAATGTGTTTTCACATTCATTATTCTCATCTGACAAGTAACAGAACAGCATTTTTTTTTCATGTTCTAATAAAGAAGGCTGGCCCTTCAGTCAGTCCAAGGTAATATGAAGCTTCCTGCTCTCTAGGGCCTACACTCTGGTCCAAATGTGGCTCCAGCCAAGGAAACCAACAAGCACCTCACAGAGAGACTCACAGAGTTACGGGTTCCATTCATTAGGGTTAAGGATGCCAAGAGTACATGAGATACCATTTCGTGGGTAAAGGGAGTTTTCAAATGAAGTACTTCAGATGCTCAGGCATCTGCCACTATACCAGTGATGAGTGTAGGGATCAAGGATGAGAATGTGAACTTTAATGATTCTTGCCATCCTAAATATGTGTCAAGAACCTTTTAAAAATCTGTATCTTTTCATCCAGGAATCCTATTCCTAGAAATCCTTCCTGAGAAAATAATTAGAGATTTGACCAAAGATTTAAGTACGAAGATGCTGATCATAGCATAATTTTGGTAGCAAAACTTGGGAACAACCTAAATTTCCAAAATAATCACATAAATTATGGCATATTCAAATAATAAAATATTATTTTTAAATGTTAGTTACTTTAAAGAATATTTAAGTAATATAGGTAAATGTTCCTAATATAATTATAGGTGGAAATATGAATATAAAGCAAACACACTACCTATAATATCTCATATTTTTTAAAAACACATGTAGAAAAAAATATTTAAAATGTACTACAATGGGCCGGGCATGGTGGCTCATACCTATAATCCCAACACTTTGGGAAGCCGAGGTGGGTGGATCATTAGAAGCCAGGAATTCAAGACTAGCCTGGCCAACAAAATAAAATCCCATCTCTACTAAAAAAGAAATACAAAAAATAGCCAGGCGTGGTGGTGCGTGCCCGTAGTCCCAGCTACTTGGGAGGCTGAGACATGAGAATTGCTTCAACCCAGGAGGTAGAGGTAGCAGTGAGCCGAGATTGTGCCACTGAACTCCAGCCTGGGTGACAGAGAAAGACCCTACCTCAAAAATAATAATAATAAATAAAATAAAATGTATCACAATGGTATAAGTGGTTTTCCCTAGGTTGTGAAATTACAGATGATTTTGATGTTCCACAATTCTACAATGAGCATGCACTCTTTCTATAACACAAAATTTAATATTATTTTTTAAAATTCCTGTCCTACCTACCTCACAGAGGTAGATAAAAAACAATGTAAGGATGAGCTTTCTAACAGTAAGAACTATCCTAAAATGGAATCTCTGGGGAGAGAGTTCAAGCTAGCAGTATATGACCACATGGCCCCTGATTAGGTTAGACCTTAGAGACCTGGGATCTACAGCCCCCTGTGAAATCTCTCTACCCACAGAATATGTTAGCCCATCCTTCCTGCCGAGTACCCTGATGCTCAGTGGCACATACTATTAAGGATAAAGCAAGTAGTCAGTGGCCAAGAAATAGAGATCCTCCAGGGGAACAACCCTAGCAGTCAATGGTCACTATGCCATTACCAGCTTGGCCACTATGCCATTACCAGCTTCTAACACCACAAGTGGTAAAAGCCCCTCTGTCCAGCAAACATATTGCTAGAACCTCTGCTACTGGTTCTTGGACACTGTGCTCATGGTAACTTCTCTGAGGACCTAAAGTGGTCCAAAGGCTTCACTTTGCAGCTGTGGTCCCATATATGCCATGGAAAAGGAAAGGAGGAGTAAGACTCTCAAATACAACCATCAGACATTTTATGCTTGACCCACCATTGGTTTGGCCCACAAAGTGTTTTAAAAGACAATATAGTAGGGATTTGACTTGGTCACAATATAATATAGGCATCTCAACTTATACCTACAAGCACCTAAGCTTCAGACAGGAAAAGTGAGAGGCAAAGTGACTTATTGAAAGCCACACAGCAAGTTATCAGCAAGCTAGGTTTAGAACCCAAGTGTCCTGGCTTCCAATTCCATGTGTTACATTGCAGAATCCTTAGCTCCTCAGGGACTCTAGACCCCTGATATTAGGAAGGACCCCAGACTCTGCTACCTCCTATGGTTCTCTTTACCCAAGACTGCAGGACACTTTAGTTATTAAGTTGTCGGTGACCGAGACATGAGGAAATATGAAGTTCATACTTGTAGTTAGGAGTAACTGACAGCAAGCAAACAGAAAAACACAGGAAATCCTAGGAACATATGGGTATACTGGGTACTCTAGACCCGAAGTTTTATATAGGAAGTGAAATAGCATGTAATGCTAACTAGATCTATGATACAAGTGAACATCCATACTCCTCACCGGAGGAGAGAAGCAGAAATACTTCATGGGTATCAGAAGAGGCTGGAGCAATGGACAAATGGGTGTTAGAAAAAAAATCATCAATTTCTACCTTGGTTTCTTGGTCCTCCTTAGCCTGGCTGCAGATTTCCTCTCATCAGAGAACTATTATAGGATAGAGCATAATAAATGTAATAAATTCTGAATGAAAGAATGTTTATTGTGGCCTCTTTATTTAAGATGGTGACTCTATCACTGAGGGAAGGGGTGAAGGGGTCTGGTGTGTTATATTTTTCCTAGCATTCCACATTCTCATATTATTAGAAAAGAAATGTTAAAAGAGTAGAAGGTGGAGCAGGAATAGGAAGACAAGAGTGGCAGAACAAGGAGAACGAGAAGGGAAGGTTGGGGTAGAGAAAAGATATAAGAATAGAAAAGCATTAACAGTAAACAAGTTAGATGACAATCCTGGAAATATAAGTTATTTTCTTTCTAATTTAAAAAGGAAAGTAGACTTCATTATTCAGACTTCTATTCACTCACCAACCTGTCTTCAGCTCCCTCCCCTGCCTAATGACTTCCAAGATAATGAAATATCAAGGTAAATCAGGCAAGAGTATTTGAGTGTGGACAGAAAAATCTACCTCCCCTCATCCCCACCTGTTGCACTGGAACACTCTGAAATGCCATGAGTCTTCTCAGCTGGGAAGACTGCTAAGAATGGTGAATTAATTTGGGCATTTCAGTGCAGAGAAGCTGAGATGCCACCTCACTGCATGAATACAGTATGCTGAAGGCTTCCTCTGGATCACCAAGTATGCCTAGGCATCACAGGCAGTGTGACTCCTGAGGGATTGGGCAGCCCTTGGGGGAAAGGGAGAGCCAATGAGCCAGAAGGGAGCAATGACACAAGGGATATCCCAAAAGTGCAAACACAAAGCAAAGGCCAGCCTTTGGGTCAAATCCATAGCTCTGTGGAACCCTGTCCAACTGGCAGCAGATGGCTGTTCTATTCTAGACTTGGCCATTCCCCTTGAGAAAACCTCTTTGGTAATGGGGTTGTCAGTCCCTTTCTCAGTCTAATGTTCACACATCACCAGGACATGCAACCAAGAATGTCACAAATATTTTCAGTGACATTTGAAAATCAGAAGGAACAATTAGTTACTTGTTTTATTTGGAATTAAACATGTTTATTACACAGGAAAAGCCCCAGAAAACCTTTCTAATAAAACAGGCAGTATACTCTCCAGCCTGGTTCCTCCTTTCCACCTCCAGTCTAACAAAGAAGAAGAAACCTGAATGGGAAGGGGTCTAGCAAATGAACTGAGTCCAGCGTGGTAGGTTCAATAGGGAAATTACAATAGCACATTTCAGACCAAAAGAGAGCGGTCAAAGAAAACCCAAGTCACCTTGGACTCTAAACATTCCTCTCCTCGTGGGCAAGACACCAATATCCCAGGATGCTAACAAGGCCATCTGGGATACAGGAAAAGATGGTTCGTGGTGAGTCAAGATTATCTAGGTGGCAGGCCCCGCTCGGCTATGCAGCATGCTTAGCCTCTTTTGAGTTCCAGTGACCCCCCCCCACCCACCTAACTGTAAAACAGAGACAATAACATGTATATAACTTATTATTACTACTGGTAGAAATAAACAAGACAGTGTACATGTAGAATGCTAGGTAAGGAAGCCCTCAATGTCAGTTTCCCATGCTCTGCCCAAACCTACACACAACCATTTCTTTGAAAAATGGTGATCACTCTTTTTTTCTCTCTCTCTCTCTTTCATTCTGTTGTCCATGCTAGAGTGCAGTGGTATGATCATAGCTCACTGCAGCCTTGAACTCCCAGGCTCAAAAGATCCCCCTGCCTCAGCCTCCCAGGTAGCTGAGACTACGGGGACATGCCACCATGACCAGCTTGATGATCAGTCTTACGGCCCCTTTCTAGTGTTCCTTCAGTCTTACACTGGAGAAAGTACAAAGGCTGAGATATGGACCACTTCCCAAGGTCAGACCACCCACTGCTCAAGGCAGGCTCCAAGTCGCTGTACTTCTGCTGAATTGTGGCCAAAAGCACTACAAATAAATTTTCTTTTTCCTCACAATTTGGTTTCTCCACCAAAATTTATTATAAACATTTTTAAACACACAGATTCTAAGTTTGAACATACAGAAAGACTTAAATAATTATACAATGAACACTCATATTCCTACTACCTAGATTCTACAGTTAACATTTTGCTGTATTTGCTTTAATCATATATCCAGCCATCCCTCTCTCTATTCACCAATCTTTTTAAATGTATTTTAAAATAAGTTGTAAATACAAGTGTCCTTCACATATGCTGATGAGTTTTCCTCCAATTTTAAAATTGTGGCAAATATACATAAAATTTACCATCTTAACCATTTTTAAGTGTACAGTTCAGTGGTATGAAGTATATTCACACTGTTCTACAACCATCACCACCATCCATCTCCAGAACTCTTCTCATCTTGCAAAACTAAAACTCTGTACCCATCCCAGAATCATACAGTATCTGTCTTTTTGTGAACTAGCTGATTTTACTTATCTTAAGGTCCTCAAGGTTCATCTATGTTGTAGTATGTGTCAGGATTTCCTTCCCTTTTAAGACTGAATGATATTCCATTGTGTATATATATCACATTTTGTTTATCATCTATCCTTTGATAGACACTTGGGTTGCTTCCACTTTCTCGGTATTGTGAATAGTGGTGCTATGTACACGGGTATGCATATATATCTTCGAGATTCTGCTTTCAACTCTTTTGGATATATATCCAGAAGTGGAATTGCTGGATCATATGGTAATTCTATTTTTAATGCTCTGAGGAACTGTCATGCTGTTTTCCACAGCAGCTGCACTATTTTACATTCCTACCAACAATGCACAAGGGTTCCAATTTCTCTACATTCTGGCCATCACTTCTTATTTTCTGTTTGTTTGGTATAGTAGCCCTTCTAATAGGTGTTAGGTGGTATCTCATTGTGGTTTTGATTTGTATTTCTCTAATGATTAGAGTTGTTGGGCATCTTTTCACATACTTTTGGTCATTTGTATAGTATCTTTAGAAAAATGTCCATTCAAGTCCTTTGCTCTTTTTAAAAATTGGGCTGTTTGGTTTTTGTTGTTGCTGAGACACAGTCGTTTTATAGCAAATCTTGAAGTCAGGTGAGGTGGATCTTGCAACTTCATTCTTCTTTTCCAAGATTGCTTTGGATAGTCACAGCCTTTTATGTTTCCATATAAGTATCAGAATCAGCTTATCAACTTCTACCCCCAAAAAAGCCTCTTGAGATTTTGATTGGGGTTGCTTTAAATCTACAAATCAACTTGGGAAGACCTGACAAGTTAACAACATTGAGTTTTCCAATCTATGAATGTGATATATCGCTCCAATTAATTGGGTCTTTAACTTTTCCCGGCAGTGTTTTGTAGTTTTTATGTACAAGTCTTGCACATTTTTGTTAAGTTTATACCTAAATATTTTGTACTTTTGATACAACTGTAAAATTATTGGAAAAAACTGCTTTTAAAATTTTCCAATTCTTTGATGCTACTATATAAAAAAAAGTTGATTTTGAACATTGATTTTGTACCTTGCTAAATTGCCATCTTGGTTCTAATAGTTATTTTATAGATTGGTTAGATTTTATAATTCAACAATCATATCATCTGTGAATAGAAACAGATTTTGCTCTTCTTTTCTGGTTTTAAGTCTTTTGTTGCTTTTCTCGCTTTATGGCACTGGCTAGAACCTCCATCCAGTAATAGAGAATAAAATGGTGAGATGACATACTTGCTCATTCTGATCTGAGAAGGAATACATTAAATTTTCACCATCAATTATCATGCTAGTGCTTTATAAGTGCCCTTTATTAAACTGCAGAAATTCCCTTCCATTTCTAATTTTCTAAGTTTTAAATCACAAATAAATGTTAAATTTTGTCAATGATTTTTCCACATCTGTTGAAGTTATTATTATGGCTTTTCTTTTCTCCTTTATTTTGTTAACAACCATGATAATTAAATTGATTTGTCAAGTGAAAAAGCAAGCTTCATTCCTGAATAACAATAGTTTGGTCATGATATATTATCCCTTTTTAAATATTAATGGATTTGATTTGCTAAATATTTTGTTGCAGTTTTGTGTTTATATTCATAAGGGATACTAATCTATAATTTTCTTTTTTGTAAAAATGTCTTTGGTATCAGAATTATGCTAACTTCATAAAACAAATTTGCAAGTGTCCCCTCCTCCTTTATTTTCTGAGTTTGTGTAAAAATGGTACTATTAGTACCTCCTTACTTAAATGTCTGATAAAGTTTATCAGAAAACCACCTAGGCCTAAAGAGTTCTTTGTGGAAAAGTTTTGATAATAAATTGATTTCTTTACTAGACATACAGATAATCTGATTTTCTATTTCATCTTGTGTTTTGTACATTGCAGTTTTCAAAAAATCCATTTTATCTAAGTTGCTGAATTTATAGGCATAAAGTTATTTGTAATATTTCTTTAGTCTCCTTTAATGTCTATACAATCTGTAGTGATACACCTACTTTCATTTCTAACATTTGCATTTTGTGACCTTGTTTTTCTTGATAGTCCAGGTAGTGCTTTATCAATATTGTTGATATTCTCAAAGAATTGCTTTTGAATTTTTATTTTTCTCTCCTTTCTATTTCATTAACTTCTGTTCTTTCCTTTATTATTTTCTCTTTCTATTTACTTCAGGTTTATTTTCCTCTTTTCCAACTTCTAAAGGTAGAACATTAAGCAGCTGAATTTAGTCCTTTTTCTTTTCTAATATATGCATTTAAAGAAATAAATTTCCCTCAAAGTACTGCTTTAGCTGCATCCCACAAACACTAATGTGCTCTACTTTCATTATTGTTCAAAGTTTTAAAATCTTTTATTTTGAAGTAAATTCACACCTAGAGAAAAGTTGAAAGAACCACACAAAGAACTCCTGTTTACAATTAACTCATATTCCCAAATCTTAACGTTTCACTCGCTTTGCTCTCTATATTCCCTCCCTCCCTACCTCCCTCCCTCCCCTCCCTCCTATTTTATTTTTTCTTTTTTTTTTGAGACATACTCTGGCTCTGTCGCCCAGGCTAGTGATCTCGGCTCACTGCAACCTCCACCTCCCAGGTTCAAGCAATTCTCCTGCCTCAGCCTTCCAAGTAGCTGAGACTACAGGTATGTGCCACCAAGCCTGGCTAATTTTTTGTATTTTTAGTACAGATGGAGTTTCATCATGTTAGCCAGGATTGTCTCCATCTTCTCCATCTCCTGACCTCATGATCCGCTCGCCTTGGCCTCCCCAAGTGCTGGGATTTACAGGCGTGAGCCACCATGCCCGGCCTTTATTTTTTTCTAAACTGTCTCTGAGCAAGTTGCTAAACTTGGTGCCCCATTATTCTAATATGTCAGTGTGTTTGCCACCAAAATTGACATCACTCTCTACATAACAATTCAACCATCAAAACTAAAAAATGAACACTGATATGTAATTTTCAAGAAGCTTCAGACTCCATTTAGGTTCTACCAATTGCCCAGATAATGTCCTTTACAACAAAAGGATCCAGTTCACAACTGTACATTTCATTTAGTTGCTATGTCTCTTTAGAATCTTTCAACCTGAAACAGTTCCTCAGTCTTAACTTCCAGACCTTGACATTTGTGAAGAATGTGCCTGCTTTTGGTCACTCTCCATTTCCTTCAGGTAGTTTTTTTCACATTTTCTCTGAGTTTACAGTTGATTTCTGTAGGAGGACTGGTCTGATAGAAACTACTGCACCACTACCAGAAATGGAATTGAGATGAGATTCAATCCTCTTCTGAGCACAGATACTGCATGAAAAACCTGCTTCTCTCTGTTTGATTAGCACGACAGATCTCACACTTACAAAACAGGAACAGCTATATTATATAGCCTCATAACATTTCATAAACCTTTCCCAAATATCTACTTCATTATTATAATTAAGATGATGCCAACATAGAATTAAAAGATCAAATAGTAGAGAAAAGTATAAAATGAAAAGAAAAAGCCTTCCTGTCTAACATTAAAAGAATGATCTCATGAACAGAGTCTCTCTATTCTATGCTTGCCATATCAGTGATAAGAAAACTAGAGGAAACTTAGGCTGGAAATCAAAAGATACAAGTTTCCAGTCCTAATTCTACTGCTCCAAAAATGGCCTTAAATAAGCCACTTACTCATATTTGATACACAATTAGCACTTTTCTCAGCTGCTAGGAGTATATTCAACTGCTCTGTGCCTAAGTTTCCTTATCTGAAAAACATACATAGCACAAATCATCTTTTCTATATGCCTCCTAGGTAGGAAACAAAATGATTTAATAATGTATGTTTGAGTGTGCTGAAAGCTGAAAGCTTAATACAAATGTAATAATACATCAGGTATTACACCTCTGGAAAAATCAAATGGAAATTAGAAGCCTTGGTTGGAACATAGAAGAATCTATGCTCCATTTAGTTTTATATTATTATACTATCTATACCTGCACTGTACAGTATGGTAGCTACTAGTGGCTACTGAAATTTGAATTAAAATTAAATAAAATTAAAAATTCAGTCACTTGGTTACATTAACCATATTTCAAGTGTTAAGTAGCCACATGTGGTTATTAGCTATTGTATTAGACTGATACAGACCACTTCCATCATCCTAGAACGTTCCACTGGACAGCACTGATCCATACAATTTTATACTATGTATTCTCTTACTTGCCTGATTTGAATGTTATTGTTGTGGAATTAATACACAGCAGCTAGCCTGCCACTATAAAACAAAACAAACAAAACAAATAAACCCTGCACTTTGGGAGGCTGAGGCAGGCGGATCACCTGGGGTCAGGAGTTCAACACCAGACTGACTAACACGGAGAAACCCCGTCTTTACTAAAAAAAAAAAAAAAAAAAATTAGCCAGGCATGGCGGCACGTGCCTGTAATCCCAGCTACTCGGGAGGCTGAGGCAGGAGAATCGCTTGAATCCAGGAGGCGGAGGTTGCGGTGAGCCGAGATCACGCCATTGCACTCCAGCCTGGGAAACAAGAGTGAAACTCCGTTTCAAAAAACCAAAAAATAAAAACACAAAGGTGAAAAGAAATTGGTCTCCAGGTGATTAAGAGCTCTAGCCAAACTAGAATGGTACTGGCCTTAGAACTTTAGAAGAACCCTTGAAACTGCTTCTCACTATACAGATTAGGAAACTGAGGCTCAGAGAAAGCAAAGTCTCTGGTCCTAGGTCCCATAGGCAGTCAACATCAGAGATGAAAATGGAATCCTGGTACGCAGCAGCATAGGCTTTGCAGTAGGATCAGGGTTTTACTAGCAACTTTGTCATTTACTAATCATGTGACCCTGGACTAGTGACCACCTCCGAGTCTCACTCTCTTCAACTGCAAACAGAGGAATAATAATCCCTACTCTGCAAGACTGCCATGAGAATTAAAGAGAGGGTGCCTAGAAAGTGCTTAGCAGAGAACCTGGCATCTACTGGGACTTGGAGAATGCTACCTGCTGTCATTACTAGCAAATACATTGCTCTTTCCACTGCATCTCAGAACCTGATCAGGGAGGCTGTGGCCACCAGATGGATCATCATCATGGAGCTAGTGAGTGTTGTAAGGCACGGGGAAATTACGCAGCTTGACAAAATGTGCCAGGGGAGCAGAATGATAAATGCATTATACAGCAGTAACTACAGAACTGCTCCCAAAAGTCCCCGTGCAACAGCAGAAATTTCACCTTGAGGGGTGCAAAGGGAAATGCACCATTTGCGTGCCTCTGTGCTGTCACCCTAAAATAGGTGTCTGAGGAACAGAGCAATGCAGATTGAAAAAGATGCCTATATTCCTATGACCCTCATGCTGAGACTGCTGGAGGAGTCAGCATTCTGTTTTTGCTTCTCTCCCTCCAGAACTAATACATTATAACTCTGTTAGCAACCAGTACAGCGATCTCATGACAGACCTCTCCAAGCCTGCTTCAGAGTAGATGGAGATGGAGCCCCCAAGGCTTCTCCAAGCGCCTGCCATGTGACCTAGCCCCTCACTCCCTGCCTAACAGGGTATGACAAAAAAAAAATCATAAGATACAGTGCCCACTCAGTAGCACCATACAATTTCCTCTGGAAGACCACCACACATGGGATAATCAGATGTTACAATACAATCAAATATTAATAGGTGATTCGAACTTTAAGATTTCCATTCAATTCAGTAACAAATCCCAACCATTTGCTTTCTGACAGGCACTGTGTTATGCACTAAAGTTACAGTCACAATCAAGATATGGTGCCCATCCTCAAGTAGCTCATACTTGAAATGGCAACTGAAGTTGTCCAGAAAAGATTCCACTGGGCAAGCTCTAATCTGAGCCTTGTAAAGTGGTACACTTTGGATGTACAGGTAAGGGGGTTAGGACTGAGATACTCCAAAACTCATTCTTCCCGCCACTGTAAACAGAAACAACACAAACCCAAGAAAGAATGATGAGGAATTAAAGTATCTTCTTGCAAGTCTTCAAAGGCATGTTTTACTGTACCAGCTTTAAAGTGGTGGTTTCTGGGGAAGGAAAGCCTCTTGGGTGCCTTTGTTTACCTCCACTAGTTTGTGCCCAGATACCAAGGAGGGACAAACGAGCTCTTACAGGCTCTGCCAGAAGACTGGCACATCTGGACTTCTAGGGGTTGGGGTGACCACCAAGCCACAGTCACCTCTTTGCCCTTCAACCTGGAAAACCACCATCCAGTCACCTGTATGTCCTCTAGTCTACACTGCTGCCACTATGCTAGCTCTGCTATTTCTCAGCTTAGTTACCTCCCCAGGTTTTGGTTCCCTCATCTACAAAATAAGGATAAATTATTATACTGCTTCATGGGAATGTGTTAAGAATTAAAAGTGATGTTTATAAAGTGCTTAGCATAATACATGGCACGTAGTCAATGTTCGACAAACAGGAACTAACATTATTATTACTTCTTTTAAAAAATCCAATTGTCTAATCCATTCTTTTTTTTTTTTTCTTTCTTTTCTACTGAGACAGAGTCTTGTTCTATCACCCAGGCTGGAGTGCGGTAGCACAATCTCAGCTAACTGCAACCTCCATTTCCCAGCTCAGCCTCCAGAGAAGCTAGGACTACACGTACACATCACCATGCCTAATGTTTGTGTTTTTTGTAGAGACAGGGTTTTGCCATGTTGCCCAGGCTGGTTTCAAGTGATCCACCTGTCTCAGCCTCCCAAAGTGCTACAAGAAATTAGTTTTCTAAAAACCCATGTAAGAAAACTACAAACAAAACATACATTTGTTTATTGCTTCATAGTTGATAAAATGCTTTCATATCCCTGACATCATTCTGACAACTTACAGAGCTAAATCCAATAAGAAGTATTATATCTATTTGACAGATGCAAAATCTGAGACTCAGAGAAGTAAAAGCAGCTGTCCAAACACCAAGCCGCAGTGTAGTCTCTTGATTCTTCCAAGTCCTTCCCCTATTTGTTGCTCCCTCGTGCAGACCCTATCCTCAAATGATATGCATGTTCCATGCAATTAATAAGAAATCTTACCAGTGGGGACCACAGTGAAATAAAACCACAGAGAAAAGCTCAAAAATTACTGAATCACCTTTTTGAAGCAAGGGACTTTCCTCACCCAGTCTTGGGAGTGCTGCTTACAGTGACACATTTTGTTCAGTAGCCATGAGCAACCTTCCCTAGCCAGCTGGGTCTCCTGAAATGGTACATGGGGAGGCCCCTGTGGGAGCCACAGTAGCCTCCCAGCACCTGTGAGTGGGACCCCACTCTACCTCCTACTTTGCTTTCCACTTATATTTCTGGTTCCTCTGAAAAGCCAGAGGCTTCACAATTAATTATTGTAGCAGTTGCTCCTTTTGCAAAGATATCTCTGATTCCTTCCATTTCTGTTATCTATAGCCAGTCTCCCCCAATCTTGGATGACACCAGACATCCAGCAAAAAGAGCTCTCTTCCAAATAGTAATCTTCAGATGCAGGAGGTGGCGGCCACCACTGGCAGTGTCCCCACAGACAGAACCACTACATCACAAAGGGAATTATGTAACCATACAAAGATTAATCTCTCCCTTCCAGTCACAATTCATCAGTCCCTCTAACAACTGGCCGGGGATCTTGGGGTTGTAAAGGCTGCATCCCAGGGGAATGGCCTGTTTTTGCTTTCTTGGAAGTGACAAGAGGAATGTTTCCTCTTTATCTACCTCAAGAGGTGCCTACCAGGCAAGGTCTCTGTGGTTCAGGACATTTCAGGCAAAGAAGAGGCTGGAGCCAGATAGCAGTCATCTTTAGGGAAGATGGTGAACTACAGGGCTGGCTCCTAAGGCAGCTATCCAATATAAAGTACCCAGTGGAGCCTGGCAAAGAAAAGCTTAATTCAGGTCAGTGTAAACAACAAGGAGGTCCCATTGGTCAGAAGGCTTCCAAGCAAGAAGCTCCAAGGAACAGCAACCCTTGGAATCAAACAGATGGCCTTATATAGGGGAATAAGCCACTCAGAACAAAGTCCCAAACAGTAACTAAGGATCCAGGACACTGAGTCCAATCCCTGTGCAGTGGGACTGGCAAAACCCATACCCTGCTCAGGGTAGGGTTTTTGTGCAAGTAGAACTGGCAGAGAGATCTAGGTGTCTGGATGTGGACAAAGCAGGAGGGAGAAAGTATTTAGGAAAGGCAAAAGGGAGGTCAGGGCTCATCACATCCCAGAGCCAGGCCACCAACAGCCCAACAAATTCCAGGCCTAAACTCAAGGGCAGGGGAGGTGAAGGGAAAAGTGCTTCAGGGACAGCTGCCCAACAGAGCCAAGGAAGGTGGATAATGACACCACGCAAAGAAAAACTCAATAGAGAAAGTAAGAAGAGGCATGTTTGTAAGACTCGGTGGTAGGAATACCAAGATGATTGTAAGACATCATCCTTGTTAGCTACTGAGAAATGGGTAGTAGTTGTCCAAGGAGCCAAAGGCAAAAGGGAAGCAGAACCAGCATGCAAAGACCCAGAAGTATCAAAAAACATGATGCATTATTGGCTAGGCATAAATAAACTGCAGAATACAGGGGAGACTGGTAGAAGGTAAGGCTGGGTATTTTGACAGAAGCTGGATCAAGAAGAGCTTCTTATGAAAATCCAGAGATTTTAGACTTCATTCAGGATGGGAAGCCATCAGAAAGTAAGGGCACACATTCAGCCCTATAACAATCATTTGCTCAGCACCTGCTGTGTGCTGGGTGCTATTCAAGGTGATGAGGAGGCAGTGGTGAACAAGGCCAGCAACAGTCCTGGAGCTTAGACTCTAATACCTCCATTCTTTGCAGACTGGCTGTGCAGATTATGGGTTGTGTGTTTCTCCCACCCATTGAGAACAGAGGCTGGGTCTTAATCTCCACCATATCCTAAATGCTTGGCTAAGTTTCTTCCATATAGAAAGTCGCTATCTAATAAGTGTTTATTATGGGAATAAAAGTTTTTTGTATTTTCTAAGAGTCTAAAGAAAAAGAGCATAGTGCAATCAGATTTCTATTTCAGTACCTCACTTTGGCAACTGGTTGTGAGCAACTGGGACGAAACCAAACTAGAGACAAGGGGTTACCAATTAAGAAGCTGTCACTCTATTAGGCACTAGATAATGAGAGTCCAAACTAGAGGAACAGTGGTAGAAATGGAGGTAGTTTTAGTCCCCTGACCAGCCAATTCATGTGCAGCTCATTCAGCCTTCACAGACCTAGAATCGCTCTCAGCAGACCACTGCAGCCTCCTTTAAACCCTCATCGCCTTCTATTTTCACTCTAAACCTCTGCATGATTTACTTTCACCCTGGGACAGCCCAGTTTTCAAGGTCAAATGCAACACAAGACAGCTGGTCAGCTTCAGGGTAACCCTGGGCAAAGCCTGGGGCAGTCATGCTTCTGCAGAGCATGGTAGTGACATATGAGGTCACTAGGACTTTAAATCAGTGCTGATGAATTTCCTCTGCTGCTGAAAAAAAAGCAAGCCAGAGATATCCTTGCTGTCAATGCTGATGGCTACCTCAATAGGAATTCATACTCTGATGCTACATGGAGATTGGCTGGATTATCAAGCATCTAGGCTCCACTATCTTCACTGGTTCTGGTTCTAAGAAGTGTTTATAAGATCCACGGTGGTTCTATGTAGCTTCTAAGATCTCAAGTGATTAAGACAAAACAGCAGCTCTGACCCATACTTTTAATAAAACCTGTACCTGAAGCAGCTCATGTGTCATGAACCTAAAAAACAACTTTTTTGTACATGTACAGCACTTTACAGTCTACAAAAGCCCTTATATATACTATCTGCATTTTTCTATAATCCTATGGGCAAGATAATGCAGATATTATTATGTGCACTTTGTGAATGAGAAAGCTAACGCTTGGAAAGGTTCTGAATGACCCAAAATCAGATTGTACATACAGAGCAGAAAGTCCAACCCAAGTCATGCTCTATGTTCAAGACTCTGTCCATCAGACCTCCAACTCCAGCCAGCACGAGTTTACTACTATAAGCATGAATTAACTTACTGTCCCAATACTTACTGAGGCTATTCCTTTCCTTGTTGCTTTTCCTGATATGACATGGAGGCAGAGCCTGTAAAGGGCCACCAAGTCTCCATTAGACCTGACTACCAGCCAGTGATATCCAAAGCCAGAGCCCAGGGTCACACCCTGATCAGAACTGTCCAGAGAAGAAGCTGTTGGTATACAGGGTGAGCAATGAGAAAAATGAGGGGCCCAAGAGCCAGGTTCAAGTCCCTGTTCTGCTTTGTACTGCGATTTTGAGCAAGTGACAGCTTTCTTTCTCAACTTCAGTTTCCTCACCCCCAGAATAAGGACAACAGCATCTGCCCTTCCTGCCACTCAGTGGTCAGAACCAATAATGGTGTCTTCCTTCTCCCATTTCCAGGCAGTCACCCAACAGTGCTGGAATAACCCATTACAGAGTAAAGTGAACTAGTCCCTCCCTGGTGGCCTCCCTGCTCTAACCTCATCACTCCAGCTGATAATTTGCCTTGCAATCTAACCAGGAAGATTTAAGCCAACCAACATGAGCTCTCACGCTTTTTTCAGCACAATTCTATTATTACTTTGTACCAAATCTTGCCCTAATTATACAAAGATAAATAAGATAATGCCTGTCCTCAAAGAACTTCAAGTTTGATTTAGAAATGGGCATGTTAATAATTACTACATTACTAATAAATACCACATTGCAGTATTGGGCAGCAAGTTTGACTTTTATTTGTGAATTCTTGGTGCCTGTGCATGGCCCACAGTAGGATACGGCAAACATCTGTTGAATAAATAAATAAAACTAACATAAAACCTGATGACAAAAGAGGTACACCGTTCAATGAAAGCATTCTCTTCTCCACCTCAAAACTTTTCTCTTCACATATCCCCTTATTTCTTTACTCCAGCACTGAAAGAGAGAAAAAGTCTCCTTTCTTCTTGTCAGAACTGACCCCTTCACAGTGACCTCAATCCTCTGTCTCATCTTCTTGGGGACCTTGCTCCAATTCTTCTCCCTTCCTCTTGCAACTTTACTGATTCAGTTTTCTTTCTCTCTCTAAATCTCTCTTTCAGCCTCCTGACACACTCTGGTTTCTCTATGCTTACAAAATAAACTGTAACCAATCTCTCTATTCAAGGTACTGGGCTTGTTTTCATCATCTTTGACCGGAATCTCCTGGAAGGGCTACTCACATCCACAGCCTCTATTTCTCATCACTCGCTCACTCATTTGCTGTGCTCCTGCTTTAGCTTCTACCTTCCCACTGAAGCTGCTCTCTCAAGTGCCACAGCCTCCCGGTCACCAAATTCAGTGGTCTTTACTCCATCCCCAACCTCTGTGACCTCCCTGTTGGCATTTCCTTGGCTTCTGTGACTCGGCAGGACCTGGCTTCCCTTCTCTCTCTCCTGTCAATACTCAGTCTCTATCTGGCTGCTCTTCCTCTGCTTTCCTCTTCAAATTCTTGCCAAGATTCCCCTGTTACTTTACTTTTCCTCCCTTGAGCACTAATTTAACATCAAGGCTTCCAATTCAGGAAGGCTTTCCAGTCACAACTTCCCACCCCAGCCCCTACCCCCACCCAGCAGAACCCAACAAAACCACAGGGACTGAAAATGCAAGAACGAGAAGGTCACCAAGACACAGGGACAGGATCAACATATTTTCATTGCCAGACTCAAAGCCTTTGTCACATTCTGTTTGTCCTACAGTAAACTTAGCCCCGCTACGAACTCCTAAGCTCCTAAGACAGAAACTGTTCCACTCTTCTCTGCTTCCACTACCCTAATGCTGTGTTCAGACAGACAGGCATACCTAAGCATCTGTTGGATTAAAGAAGAAAATCTGAAGGTGAACAGGCACGAAAGTACTTGGTAAACTGTGAAGTGCTAAAGGACTATGAGCCTCATCATCAGTAGCCTTTGCAAGAAACTTCAGGGCTGTTCTGAGCACAATACAGGCTCACAGCCTATCTGTGCTGGCTCTGCAGGGCATCTGATGACCAAATGCCTGAAAACATGGAAATGCGTATTCCTGAACTGGCCTGGGATTGAGAAGCACAGACTATGGGGAAGAAGAGAAGACGTGAAAATAGGCACATACCTCCAAAACCATTGCTTTCATTCATTTTTCACTTGGCCAGTAAACATTCACTAAGTACCCACAAGGTGTCAGGTACTATTCTAGACACGGGGATCACATCTTTGAACAAGATAGACAAGGCCCTCGCTCTCTTGGATTTTCTATTTTAGTGAGAAAAGAGAGATGATAAATATAAATAAGAAAATAGTGGGTAGTAGTAAGTGCTTGTTTCACCATCTCTCTCAAACATGACAGCTCTTCCTCTCTTCTGAGTGTTCACAGGGACAAATCCGGTCCACCACTTTGAGGTTTGTTTTGTGTTATTTCTTCCCCTGCTATGTCAGCAGCTACAGCACAGATGTGCTAGATTTTTAAATCTCCAATGAAACCATCTTTGGGTGAACAGTACTACCCATTTGAAGCACTGCTATCCCATTTCCAGGGGCCTTTAAAACACTGGACCCTGTTACAACTGAAAGGTTTGAGCTGCCTGGGCCCATGGTCTCAGAGACCTTATGCTTCTCTAGGCACAGCAATGATGCTGTGGGTTACTTACTAGAGAGCCACTTGGGAATGCTTTTTCAGGTTGTGTTCAATTCTGTCAGAGCCCTCCGGACTCAGCTGATTGCTGGTGGTAGATTTCTGTGTTATTTAGGGCACCAAAGTCCCACAGTCTTGACACAAACTTAAAATTAGAAATGCATTAAATATAGGAAAGGAGGAAGGTCATTCAGGAAAGGCAGTCTTCCGAGGGAGCTGTAGGACAAAGATGCCCTGGAAACTTCCAGGTTCATTAATGGGTTTTACACAAGCATTCAAGTGGTATTTCTCCTTCAGAAATAACACTGTGGAAAGTGTAGGGGCCTGGCTCAAACCTCAGCTAACACAGCTGAGTGAGTGACTCTGCAAACTAAAAATAGCTTCTTTCCCACTCATTCCGACAGATTGCACTTAGACCCTGTGCACAGGTTGATCCTCTAGCAGTTTTAGTCCCCTGCAAATGAGAGCTGATGGCATTTGGGCTTGACAATTACCCAATCTCTGGTTTAACTTTTGTTTATTTCCACATTTCCTGCTCTTGCTCCAATGGCACTGTATGCGCACACACATGCACGTGTATACTGAGTTCCCTGGCTGGGATTTGGTGCTCCTCAACCAAACGTGGGCAGAATTTAAACCAGGAACATGACTCAGGACTGTGGCTGCAGACTGAGCCCAGAGAAAGTCCTCAGAAACACTGGGAATCAGGCTGTTTGCCTTGGATCGTCTCCTAATTCCTAGCTAGCCTCTCTGGCCTCAGTTTCCGGAACAACAAAATGGGAATAACCATGCCTATTCTGGCCTATTTCACAGCATCATGCTGGGATCGAATGAGACAATGTATGTGAAGGTCATTTTCCTTCAGACAGTGATGGGACAGGCTAGGCTGGCAGCCAGACTGCAAAACTAGGTTCAGCCACTAGAATGGGTAGGCATCCTGATTGCATCAGAAGTTAAAAGCGATCTAGACTCAATTTCAGTTTATGTTGTCCCTCAGCCTAATATCCTTCTACCTTTGCTAAACTCCTATGCATTTTTAAGAACCCAATTCAAATAACATTTCTTTTTTGTTAGTGTCTTCAGAATTAACGATTCCATCTTTACTGCTCCTTTGGCCTTTTGTACATACCTCTAATAGCACTTTTCACTCAATTACAGTAGATATTAACTTATGTACCTGGAAGTTCTTTGAGGGCAAAGACTGTGTATTTTTCATCCTTGTATCCACCTCCCCACCCCCTTCCACTGTATGGCCAACACTGGTGCATGACAGGTGTCAACCAATGTTTATGGAATGCGCAAGAACTCAAAAGTCAAGAAGGAGGTAAATGTCAGAGAGATCCAGGAGAGCATAAAAGGTGGGACAGCACACAAACAGTCAGTGGCGGGGATGGCGGGCAAGAAATTCAAGAAGGTAGTGTCACTGAGGTCAGTCTTAGGCAATAAGGGCACAGACACAGGGATGACAGTCAAAGCTGAACTGCAAGTTCTGGGAAGACCAGACAGGGATTTCATCTTGGAAACACAAAGAATTGAACAGGAAGCAGGAACATTCTATTGAGGTCCAGGGAATAAGGAACGGCGGCATCATACCAAGTCCTGCAACCTAAACTGGAATAGGAGGGCTTGGGGACAAGAAACAAGAGCAGAGAATAGAGCCAGGGCAAAGAATGGAGCAAGGCTAAAGTGGTACTGAAGAAGCCTGGGAAGTTATAGGTTAGTCAACATTCTCAGGAGTGCCAAAGTTGAGTTAGCAGCTAGGGATTAGAGACCTTAGCTATGAAACTGGCTTGGAAAGCAGAGAGCTGCTGGGGTATTCATCCGCAGTCAAGGAGCAAACAAACCTGTTCACACACATCCTGCCCTGTCATGTGCATGGTGGGATTAATCCAGATCACTGTACTACCCACTCTGGAATTTTCCAGGAGTGCCTAGAGAGGCCCAATATCTAAGGTAAAACTGACAGCGAATGAAACACAGAAGTTTTTACAACTGTAAGAACATTAAAGGAAGGCCTGCAAGGTCTAAAATCTCAAATAAAGTGTTTCTCCAGCTAGAGAGGAGACATGGCTCAGAAGAAAAGAATTGAGACATTTAGGGAATTACAGACCCTTATTCCCAGACTTCAAGCACCCAGCAAAGGGTTCCACCCAGGAAAGGGCACATAGAAAAAAGGACCTCAATTTTAGTTTATCTGTAGAGTATGTGACCTTCTTCAAGCACTTCAAGTTAAAGACCCAGGCTCACTGTTTATCTATTATGTGATCAGTAGGGGCCAGCTGAGTTTACCCATTCCTAGCCTTAGTCTCCTTATTCATAATGCAGCAATTGTGACACCTGCACACAGGTTTATCATGAAGACAAAATAATATATGCAAAGCATTTAGCATATTGGCCTATAATAAGCACTAACTAACTTTGTGTTTCTTTGCTTTCTTTGGTTCCCAGGAAGGGATGGTTATACCACAGTCTAGCTGTCTACCTGTGTTTTCCTCTCCTGCTTGGCTGTCCTTCTGGACCCTTCTGTGCAGACATCCTATCTGAGACACCAGACAATTCACTCCTCCTCTTGCTTATCCCTTGGACATTAAAGGCAATTAAGAATTAAAGGCAATTGGTCAGCTATGTGCCACACTCAGGTCCTCAAGGGTCAGGAAACATCAGCCTAGTCCAACGCTGTTCCTGTGCCTCCAGGTATCTCTGCACCTCTCTGGCCAAGCCCATGACCAGGGTAGCACCTAGTTTAGTGTAGCTCTTGTCTTCTCCGAGGTGAACCCACTCCTAGTAGCATATAGCTGCCTCCTGGACTGGCTCTCTCTTAGCCTCGAGCAAATATATGCCTAGCAGGCCAGACGTGGATATCCACAACTGGAGATAATTCCCAGACCCAATTTACCGGAGAGTAAGAGCCTGGAGTCTGAACCTGAAGTGAGACCAGAGAGTCTACACTCCAGCACCCCAGAGACTGGAGCTAGAAAAGAAGGAGCTCTAAAATGAAGCTGCCAGGGGGCTCAGGACTCAAGCCCACTCCTGATAAGCTACATAAAATTCCTATCAATGTCAGGCTCTTACACTAAATTTTGCACTGGCCATGTCTGTCACAGTGCTGCATACTGTGGCTACCACATGGCATTAAAAAACTTCAAAGGGTAAGAAGAGAATGGAATCAACAGTTTCTGAGTACCTACTAAGTCAAGAACTTTGCATGTTATCCTCACCAATACCAATACCTTAGGTATTGTGACACAGGGTATACTCATCTTGCCAACAGAACTAGAAACTCAGAAAAATCTAAGAATCCTCTATTCCTCCACTACTGTGCAACCTGACCACAAAGTCTTAAATGATCTGGGAAAGACAAAGAAAAACTAGAGTCTAAAGCACTATTTAACAGGCTCTCAGCACCTTAACTCACTAAGGAGACAACACTAGTTTAAATACTGCATTGCCTTATTTACTACTGGTAGAGCCAACTTCTGCCAAACACAATCTGGAGAAATATATCAAAAGTCATAAAGATGCTCCTGACCTTTGCCCTTGTCATTGCATCCCTAAGATCATATCTTAAGTAAACAGTTCAACAGAGATTCACTAGTGGTGAAAAAAAAAGGATGATCTAAATGTCCAATATCCAAAGAATGGTTTGAGAAATCCCAGAACCTTCTAATCATGTAATGTTTACTGTATAGCCATTTTAAATGTTCATTTTAAAGACCAAGAGGGAAAAAAGCAAAGCATCTGTGATAAAATAAAGATTGAAAACAAAACATCATAAATGCTATTGGTACAACTTATAGAAGTATGGACATGTGTATACACAAAAAGGAATGTAGCTGTTTTAGGGTGGTAAGATCATGGAAATCTTCCATAATACTAAGTGGTTTCATTATTATTACTGTAAAATTGTCTTTGTGGTATTGTTTAGTACCTTTTCAACCCAAGAGAAAGAGAGAGAAAAAAAGACAGACACATTTAACCCAGCACTAAGAAAAGGCCCAGGAAGACCAGGGCTGGGATGTGAAAGCAGAAACTGAGAAGCGTCCTACATACCCGGAAGGAGGAGGCCAGGCAGGGCCCTGGGGAAGGGAAGCCCTCTAGGTATGAAGAGGGTTGTCATTAGTCTGATGCTAATTACAGAAGTCTCACTAGCTTATTAATTTTTTTGACAGACTCTGAATGAAGACTGAATTCCTTCATTAAGCCAACTTGGGTTCAGAGGCACATTTCCTGTGTGGCCATCCTCATTCCTCTAAAAAATCTAGCCTTTTCTTTTTTTTAAGGGTAACAGTAAAGTAAAATTTAGTAACAGAAACACATACCCTGGAGAAATTAAGATTCCTGCCTTAAATGTAGAAATTCAAACCACTTCACAAAATCAAAGGGGTTTGAATAAGCAACTGAACTGCAGTGCTTTCTGGACTGGGAAAAATAAACACAAGTATAAAATATTTAGCTCAGTATTAAACGGCCCCTTGATCAGGTTCCAGCCCATCTTTCTGATATTACCTCATAATTGTCCCTCCAGATACCCAATGCTCCCGCCAAACTGAACCACCAAGTGATCCCCAAAATAGTTTCCTCCCTTTCCTACCCCCATGACTCTGTTCAAGCTGTTGTGCACACTTAAAATTTCTGTCTTACAACTGCTTGCTCAAGTCTGACCCATCTTCCAAAGCACAGATGAAAGCATCAAAGCCTTGTCATTGTCCTGGGGTTTTTTTTGGTTTTTTTTCGAGACAGAGTCTTGCTCTGTCGCCCAGGCTGGAGTGCAATGGCGCGATCTCAGCTCACTGCAACCTCTGCCTCCCAGGTTCAAGCAACTCTCCTGCCTCAGCCTCCCAAGTAGCTGGGACTACAAGCCTGTGCCACCATGCCCAGCTAATTTTTGTATTTTTAGTAGAGATGGGGTTTCACCATGTTAGCCAGGCTAGTCTCGAATTCCTGACATCAGGCAGTTCACCCACCTTGGCCTCCCAAAGTGCTGGGATTACAGGCGTGAGCCACTGTGCCTGGCCAGCCTTGTCATTTTCGGAGCCTAGGCCAATCCCTGTACCCTGAATTCATTTCTTGCTCTTCACAGTAGATCCAAAGTACTTTGAACCTCTAAGGAACTACACAGAGTCTGCCTTGCAGTACAGTTATCTGGGTAACTGACTTTTGACCACATTAAAGCACGAGCTCCTTGGAGTCAGGACCTCTTCAGATTCCTACATGGAACCTATCCATAATGCCTGGCACACAGTAGGCCCTCAGTAAATGCTTCACTGAAAGACAAGAAAAAGGCACACATTACATCTGTGTGAAGTCACTTCCTACCTCAGTTGCTCCAGTTAAGCAATGCAGAGATGAAGGCACGCTGTTCGGTAGTCTTGAACAGGGGAGGAATGAATCTTGCTTTTCTAGTTTCCAGCCTTCGTAAGTCTCCAACTTCCTCCCTAGTTGACCATAGTCTGCTCGGCCCCAGGTAAACACCTTGCCAGTTTCTAAAAACAAACATTATTTGAATTAAGACTACATTCCACAGCTGTGCTCTCATGGGTAGGCAATGAATTACAAGAGGAAGTGTGACACTGATTTTAGTACCAACTACCAGGAGCCTTCCTATCTTCCTGTAAAGAAGGCACACGCACTCATATTTTTACAGATGTGGAAATGAAGGTTCAGAGAGGTTAAATGACTTGCCCAAGATCAAACAAGCTGTAAGTACCAGAGCTGGATTCAAGCAGATTCATTCTAAAGTTTCTGTTCTTGCATGTTATATAGATATGGCTATGACTATGGATATAACTTCAACCATGCTTTATGGCTTTCCATTCTCTCCCTTCCCCACACACTCCTTGTGCTTTGCCCAGATGCCTGCTCTCAGGCTCTCCTCTCCCCCACCCAACCTAGGGCCCCATTTAGCCACCTTGAAGTTCTCCACTCCACAATCTCTTAGGGCCTAGCTCAACGAATGGCCAGTTTCATTTGCTTTCCCCTCCTTATAACATAAGGGGACCTTTCGGAATCTATGCTCTTACCAAAGGAGCAATTCTAACAATCCTAAGGCAAGTGTTTATGTGTGCTAGAGGGAAGGGAGTGAGAGAAGAAAAAAAAAATGGCAAAACCATTTGGAGCCAGAAAAGCATTTAGTCCCCCAGATGCACCACATGGGAAGCTGGCCAGTGCTAAAAATGACAAAAGAAAACGAGATTCGCAAAAGGAGAAATGGACTTTCTTCTCCCAGATAAGAGAAAATTCACCAAATTCATTCAGTTGTACCAAGTGCCACATTTGTTATTTCAACACAAATGCAAAATCTGATGAGGCATAGATTATTAACAGATTCTCTGCAATAAATATGCATAACCATGTGCGTTGTATAAATTCTTTATACATGTTTATTTTAACAAAGAAAAACTTTGCTTTAGAGACAAAACACAGAGCAATGCATATTAAATTCTAGACAAATCTACTACTGCATACTTTGTGTTTGGTATCAAAGCTTCATCTGGCCCCACATTCAACATATGGTTTATAGTGTCAGCTAAAAAACAACCATAGATTCATGGGGAAATGTCAGAATATTGCAGTGATACAAGGCTCTGCAGGGAAACAGTTCTCAGCATCAGCCTGCTAGCAGACACTAAGGTAGATACCAAGCAGTTTACAGGAATCTGACTTTTGGGCCTCCTCAAAGAGGAAACAAAGTCTGTGTAGCTCACAGGGTATATGAGATACCTCGTATATTATGAGAGCTGGGAGTAGGTCCATTCACACGTACTACTTCATGGCTCTTTGTGTGCTGTTCCTTTTGCTAAGAATGCCCTCTCCTTAAGTGGTAAACTATGGCTGCAGCTTTGGAGTCCAGCTCATGTACTACTAGTTCTATGAAACCTTTCTTGACTCCCCAGCTCTCCCCAGCTCTCCCCAGCAAGGGTGAAAGTCACCCTCCCGTGAGCCACCTTTATCATTGTACTCATCAACTACTATGCTGCCACTTGACAGGTGAAAAAATTAAGGTTCAGATAAGTGACCTGCCCAGGGTCACACAGCTAAGCCACATCTCTTTCTACTAGCCCATGGTATCACTCTGCATTGGTTATTAAGCCCTAGTCACTGCATAATCACTCAACACTCTTCCTTCACTTCTGCAAGATTACTCTTAAAAACCCATGTGCCCAGGACCCATAAGGCATCCAAAACTGGCAAACTGCCCCTCTACCTGAGCTGGCTAGGATTTCTAACCAGATTGCTAAGCAGGAGATTCCCAAGAAGTCAGGGGATAAGACTGTTGCTGCTTAAATGACTATAGCATTCCTCTGCTGGGAAAAACTAGGAAGTTGTTATCTCTAAGACTACAGAAATAATTTTATCAGAAATCACACATTGAATCCTTTATTTCACATGAAGTAAAACATCTTAGAGCTTTCCTGTTATTGATTATTGATGTCAAAGACAGTTAAGACTGGCAGAATATGGTGCCACCATTATTATAACCCTGATAGCAATTCAGCCATTCCACTTACATAGCACTTTTCACCTTCAAAGCACTTTACAAAGATTAACTAATTAATCCTCATACTCTCCGGGGAGGCCATAGACATTCTGGTTAAGGTAAGTCCAGAAACCAGGCTGACTTAATGTTCAGTCTTCAGTCTCAAGCCTAAATTTAATGCACTCTGAACTTGTCTGTTTCTCTTCAAAATGAACTCTGCATCAGAAGCCTCACCCAGGACAGAAGAGACCCTTTTATTTTTCCTTTTCTTTTAAACGGACATTTATTGACCTCTTCCCAGGTACCCAGTACATTCATTGACATTGTCTCAATCCTCACAATAATGCTGTGGCATATAGAGTATTAAGCTTATTTTACAGATGAGGTTAAATGATGAGAGTTAAATGATTCGGTTGGGTTCAAACAACAACCAAGTAGTTGAACCAAGATTTAAACGTGTGTCTTCTGACTCCAGGGCCAATGGTATCTCCAATGATTGCACAGCTGCTGTCACAGACTGACAAAACTTGGCTGATGAAACAGTCATTTTTACAATGTTTGAGGAAGAGGAAAACCCAGATTAAATGGATATGCTCTGTGTACCATCCAGCTTTCCTCACTAGAATAATCTTCTTCCCAGGAGCCCATGCAGAAATCAGGACTGTAAGTGCTGAAATAAAGGCATTAAACACATGGATGATAATTTTATGTCATCTGGAATAAAAGAAAATAAATCCACATACAAAAAATGCTCATTAATACATTGTAGATGAATGTCTGCATCAAGCTGATGCATGCTGTCAAATCCAGGGAGACTCAAATCACAAATTTAACAAATGGATCTTCTCCTTAAAGGATTATATATTACTACGATAAAAAAAAAATAGACACACTAAAATGTCATCCAAAAAGTATAGGTATGTGTCTCCAGGTAAATGATAAATGAGAAAGATGACAAAATAGCTCAAAACAAAGTCAGCAAGTGAAACACAATTTATAGGGCATGTCCATGTAAGAATTAGCACAGAATAACTACAGAGCCAAGCAGTATATATGGCAAAAAAATATCAACACAACACAGAAAACTACAGAGGCCAAATGAGAAGTATGGAAAAAGAACACTTAAGGGGTCTGGAACTGGAATTGTCCTGGCAGGCTTGAGGAAACAGGAGGCATTTAAGGTGAACTTCTGGATAAGAAAAGAAAATGGGAGACCGAGGGAGGATATTGAGGAGCAGCATGAGATGAGCAATGATATGAAAATCAAAAGGTGGCCGGGCGCAGTGGCTCACACCTGTAATCCTAGCACTTTGGGAGGCCAAGGCAGGAGGATCACCTGAGGTCAAGAGTTTGAGACCAGCCTGGCCAACATGGTAAAACCCCGTCTCTACTAAAAATACAAAAATTAGATGGATGTGGTGGCGCACGACTATAGTCCCAGCTACTGGGGAAGGTGAGGTAGCAGAATCACTTGAACCTGGGAGGCAGAGGTTGCAGTGAGCCGAGATGGCAGCACTGCACTCCAGCCTGGGCAACAGGGGGAGACTGTCTCAAAAAAAAAAAAATCAAAAGGCAGGAGAGTGAATGAGGGTCACTAGGGAAGTATACTGGGAGGGAAGTCAAGACTGCCAGGCTGGGGCTAGCCACAGGGAATTGCCATGGCTGGGTCTGGATCTCACCCTCCAGACCAGGGGTCCCTAAACTTGGTTGCTTATTATTAGTAAAAGAAAAAAAAAATTTTTTTTTTTTTGAGATAGAGTCTCGCTACATCATCCAGGCTAGAGTACAGTGGCATGATCTTGGCCCACTGTAACCTCCACCTCGTGGGTTCAAGCAATTCTCCCACCTCAGCCTCCTTAGTAGCTGGGATTACAGTCATGCATCACCACATCTGGCCAATTTTTGTATTTGTAGTAAAGACAGGGTTTCGTCACGTTGGCCAGGCTGGACTTGAACTCCTGACCTCAAGTGATCTGCCTGCCTCGGCCTCCCAAAGCACTGGGATTACAGGCGTGTGCCACCGCGCCTGATGTCTATTAGCAAAATATTTTTTAACACATCACCAACATATGTACATTAATTTATTTATTAAAGTATGCACATTCTATGTACAGTATCCTGCTTATTCTTGCAACAAGCCTGTGAGTTAGGCACTTTTACCATCCCCATGTTACTGACAGGGAACAAGGTACTTACCCAAAGTCACAGAGGTAGTAAGTGATAAGGTAAGAAAAGAAAGAAACAACAATAACACAAGCCTAGGATGCATCCAGGCCTAAACTAGAATTGAAGTCACAGGAAAACAAAAAAGAAAGAATTTACAGGGCTTGGCACCCCATTAGATGTGATTTTGAAAGGAAAGGAGAGGAAATAAACACCATTCTGAGATTTCACAATTTCAAGGTGAGTAGGAAGGTGATGAAGGTATAGAGATGCTACATCAAGGGTCCCGCTAATGGGAATTACAAAATGTTATTTAATTACCAAATTATTTAACTCTCCTGGGGTGTTTTGCAAACATGTTATCAAATAGTCAAATATAAATAAAACAGAAGAGAGTAAGGAGAAAGACTACTGGATGCAAACCACAGAGAGCGGGGGATACTCTGCGGGTAGGGGGTGAATGATGAATATTCAAGAGGCCAACTTCCTTTACCATCCATCAAGGGCTGCAGGTGCTGCAGCCATAGCTATAGGTACAAGGAGAAGTAGCTCCAGGGATGTCTGAGTTCTTCAGGGAAGAGAAATTTCTACCCTGTTCTAGAGAAGGGAGTCCTATAGGTGATAGAAAGATAGATTAGAGGATCATCCGTATTTTCTTGACAGTATCTGTCCAAAAAGGGAATATAATGTCACTGAAGATAGCAAAATGGAGTCAGCAAACCAAACCAAGGTAGATGTTATAAAAAGAAAATCCATGGGTAAGAGAGAGAAAAGGCCACATGACCTCTTCAGTCCCTCTCAACTCTAATATTCCAGGATGTTACAAGGCCATCTAGAATACACTCATGAAAAGGAGGAAGCTCTCTCCCTATAGGTTTGTTATATTTATGATTCACCTGTTTACAAACGTAAGTACCAGTTACTCTCTGGGTTATTCATTCTATGTCCTTCGAAGGTAAGAACCTGACTTCTGTCACTCATCCTTCATTCTGCCACATGGACAGAGACTTTATAAAAAGGCATTTGATGATAATACCCAGGGACTCGTCAAACACAGAACTAACTGCCCAAGAATCACCTAGCATCATCTTCCTGTACAAGGAGCAGGAAACAGGCAAGGAGAAAGCTCAGAGCACAGGGGCAGTCACACCACACTCCTTTCCGTATAGCATGTGCCATGCTGCTCCTCCACAAGGCCTCTAATATGGTTTGGCTGCATCCCCACCCAAATCTTATCTTGAACTGTAATCTCCATAATCCCCACATGTTGTGGGAGGGACCTGGTGGGAGGTAATTGAATCATGGGGTCAGTTTCCCCCATGCTGTTCTCATGATAGTGAGTGAGTCTCACAATATCTGATGGTTTTATAAGTGTCTGGCATTTCCCCTGCTGGCTCTCATTCTCTCTCCTGCCACCCTATGAAGGGGTGCCTTCTGTCATGATTGTAAGTTTCCTGAGGCCTCCCGAGCCATGTGGAACTGTGAGTCAATTAAACCTCTTTTCTTTATAAATTACCCAGTGTCAGGCATTTCTTCACAGCAGCGTGAAAGCAGACTAACAGAGCCTCCATACTGGTTCCCTCTGTCCCCAGTTATCCCTACTACCCTGACCCCATTCGCCTAGTCAGCTCCTACTCATCTTCAACTCTGCCCACTACTCAACTCAGATCAGGTTCCTCTGTGCAACAATCTCAGAGGACCATGTTCCACATCCTGGGAGCATTTACCTCAGCTTATAAATGCACACTCATTAGGACTGTTTAATTAATGTGTGTCTTCTCTTTCAGAGAGCCAGCTCCATGATACTGGGGACAAGCTATTTCACTCATTCTTGAGTCCTAGAATAATGCCCAACACAAAGTAGGCACTCAATAAATATCTCCCACCTGAATGAACAATTGAATAAATGAATCCAACCACCTCCCTACCTATCAACCTATCTACCTCTTACTCACCACTGCTGAGCACTACCATTCACTGGCTCCATAATCTTGAGCAAACTGCTCAACAACTCTAAGTCTTATCTGCAGAATGAAAACAAAAGCATCTCCCTTGTAGCATTGCTGCAAGGATACTTTTCCATAAAGCATATGGCACATACTAACTAGTGAATGGCCATTATTACTATTATGCTCCCAAACTGAACAACACAGCCTCATTAAGGATTTCCATGGTGTCACACAGCATTTCTACCACTTTGTCAAATCTTCTCAGCCAATTCCCACCTACCTAAGTGTTAGGGTCAATGTCTCTAATGATAATCAAAGAAAAGAAAGAACATTGAAAGCTCTATCATGGAATTTTGATTTTTAACATTAAAGCATAGTGGTTTGCACATCAGAAGTCTATAATGTACCAGATGAAACAAATTAATTAAAGGTAGGGAAAAGAAGAGAGTTAAAGGGAACAATGGAGAAGAAAGATGAAGCAAGATGAGTTGGAAAAGAGAAGAGAGGAGAGGAAGCTTTAACGTGAGACTCAATAAGACTTGAATTAAGATTCAGGTCTAATCCTGGCTTCTCTTCCAGGCTGAATGGCCTTGAACAGGTCCCTTCTTCTTTAGGGGCCTAGTTTTCCCATCTATAAAACAAGAGGACTGAAATAGATGACCTCTTGGATACCTCCCTGATCTACACTTTAATTTATGATGCCTAAAAATCTTCAGTGTTAAAATGACTGGTATACAATTTAATTTTATTGTCACCTTTGGAATATTTAGTCTCACCACTGTCCAAAAATAAAGCATGCATTCTAATATCAAAGACTACTCATATAGTTCCTAGTGTAAATAAAAAGTAAAACTTGACTGTATAGTTTGTTATTTTGTAGTAAAATGTCACAAGTTTCCAAAGTCATATCATAAACAATATCACATAATAAAAGGTTTGGATTTTTTTTAAGTTAATACAGAAATAAGATTCCCAAATATGGGCTGCCTAACTAAAAAGGGGAGAAAAAGCCTGCAAAGAGAATGAACAAAAGTTGAGGGGTTGGGGAGAATTTATTTATTGAAAGCTGACTCTGTATAAAACTGCTTTTGGCACTATCATTAAGTTACATAATTTAATCAACCCTGACTGATTATTGTGAATCCCATTTTACAGATTAAGAAACAGACCACAGAGGTTAAATGACTTGCCCAAGATCACATAGCTAGTAAGTGGCACAGCTGCAATAATAACAATAATAATTGCTAATATTTTGAGGGCTATTTCATGCTAAACTCTTCATATGGATTATCCCTTTTAATCCACAGAAATACCCTGAGTAGGCATTATAATCCTCAAATTACAGATGAAAATATTAACGCATAGAGAGAGGTTATGTCTCTGGCTCAGAGCCAGCAGCTCTCAATGGCAAAGCTAGGATGGGACCCAGAGGCCTGGCACCAGAGTCAGTGCCCTCAGTCATTGTCCTGAAGAGGATGCACAGGTCTGTTTGACCTCAGCTCCACTTTTCACTTGGTCACACTGGCTCTTCAAAAGTGAACATTCGCAAGGACTTCCTGAGGTTGTTCAGAGTCACAGGGACACACACGTGGGCTGGAGGCACAGAGAGAGCCAAGCTGATGAGTGAGTGAGTGAGCTTCATCCATCCTTGACCTATATGGCAAAGGTCAGATTCCTAAAACACAGAAGTATTACACACAGCTGCTCCATTTTCACCACTGACTTTCTTAGCTACCAAATCAGGGGCAGCAGTGATAGAAGTGAAGACAGACTGCACCCTGAGGAACACCAAGACTGACTGCAGAACTATCTACAACATGGGGTTAGGGTTTCCCAGAGAAAAGCAAGAAGTCAGGCTGGTTTCTTCTTCCAAGCTAGGCAAGAGCATGGCAGGAAGCCCCAGTCCTAGTTTGTTCAGTAGCTCCCTTGCCTCTCTCAAAGCATCTACGTTCGCTCGATGTTGGATGACTGCTCCTTTGTCAAAAGCATATTCAACTTCCTCCCTCTGGGGCCTTAGGACCATGCTCTGCCCCCAGCCCACAATGCTGGTCAGCCTGCAACACCTGTCAGCCTGCAAAGCTGGTCACCCTGCTTGTCCCACTTATGGAATCCTACTCCCCCTTCAGGGCCTAGCTCAAATGCTGCTGCCTCCCTAAAGCACCCTATCATCCCCTGGTCAGAATAAGCCATCTCTTCCTTTAGGAGCCACTGGCATGGTGCTTGTACCTCTGTTTCAACAACTTTCTATCCCTCCAAACATAGGGTTATTTGACTGCATATCTTAGTTTGCCCAATGAACAATGATCTTTTCTTATTCTCTCAGTGTTCCCCACAGCACCTAACACAGGGCCTGACCCAGAGCAGGTGTTTAGTGTTTGTTGACAGAAAACAAAGTAATAGGTATTGCTGTTACCACCAAGGACATCAGACACCATCTAAACCTACTCTCCAAAGAGAAAACAAAACTAAGGAAAACAAATAATTTTCCAAGTCACACAGCCTATATAGATAGAAACAGATCCAGGCGTTCACAATATTCAACAAATAGTTACTGAGCACTTTCTATATGCCAGGTGCTGTCCCAGGTGCTAGCGGCTACTGCACTGAACAGAACACATAAAATTTAATCCTAGCACTTTTGTAGGCCAAAGTGGGAGGATCACTTGAGCCTTGAGTTTGATCACTTGAGTTTGAGACCAACCTGGGCAACATAGCAAGATCCTGTCTCTACAAGCAATTAAAAAAAAAAAAAAAAAAAAAACTAGCTGAACAGGTAGTGCACACCTGTAGTCCTAGCTATTCCAGATGCTGAGGTGGAAAGATTGCTTAAGCCTAGGAATTCAAGGTTGCAGTGAGCTATGACCATGCTACTGCACTCCAGCCTGAGTGACAGAGCAAGAACCTGTCTCAAATTAAAAAAAAAAAAAAAAGACAAAACTCCCTCCCATCATGGAGCTTAAATCTAATGACAGGAAAGACAGACAACAGCAACAACAAAACATTACCTATGGCAAATGACTTTAATTGCTATAGAGAAATATAAAGTAGGGAAAGGAGACAGGCAGAGCTGGGGAGGGAGATGGCGGCCCAGGACCAGTGTCCAGCTCCCATCTTCCTTTCTGAGCTTCTCCTCTACAGCACACCACCTTTCCTAATGGAAGAACCTTAAACTTACAAGTCCCAGCCAACTCAAGTAGAAGCAATGAAACTTGCTTAAGCTGCCTCTCAAGCCTATGATGAAAAGGCAGGCAATAAACATAAATGCACTTTGTAAACCCTAAATGCAGGTGTTAATAACATTATGACTCTCACTCTCTAAAGCCAGTTTACAAAGAACCATCATGAGAGGCTGAACCATGAGTCCCTGCTTTCAGATGTGCTGGCTGAGGGCCTTGGTTTTCCTGTTCCTCTAGGGGTCCAGTAGCACATCACGCTGCTAGTTACACCTAGAAGCCACTTGGCAACCTGATTGAGGCCAGTGACTCTACAGATGTTTTCAAACACATTTCACATTCAAACTCTAAAGCTTCTTCACACACTTTTAGATTCTTATCAATAACATTTTAAAATGCAGGTTGCTGCCTAATCTTAGCTGCGTAATTAAAAAATAATCTTGCTTTTCTCCTTCCCGGCAAGAAAGGAAACTATACCCCAGGGCTTCTGCAGCTAAGAATCACACCCTGCAGAAAAGCTAGTAGGAGGCTGGGGGGCGGGGAGTGTGTGTGGAGCGGTTAGCGAGGGTAGCTGAAGACAAGCAGCAAGTCTAATCCCTTGATTTCAAAAAAAATGAAAATAAGGCTGAAAGAGGTGAATGATCTGCCCAAGGACACAGTATGTTTTGGTAGAGCCAGAACTAGGATCCCAATTTCCTGCTTCCCAGCAGACTCTGTCTGCTGCCTGGTGGGGACAGGAAAGAAGGACAACAAGCTGTAAGTCCTTAAAGGGTGAATACCATGTCTATGTGATTCTCCTTATACAGTGAGCGGAACACTGCTCATCTGGAGAAAGAGCTATCGGTTTTGGATTCTCAGGAGGATTATGGGAATAAGGTTCAAAGTTCTTTACATTCAATTCAGCCTCATAAACCATCTGAGCCAGAAGAAACCTTAGAGAACTTCTTACCCAATCATTTGCTTCTAGTTAGGTAAAATGAGGCCCAAAAGGAAAGTAACTTAACTACCCAAGGTCAAACAGTGAATTAGAAGTAAGACTAGACTAGAATCCAGGCCGCCCTGACTTCTAGTACATCTTGTCCACAGCTTCTTAGAAAAGTATAGGCATACTTCACTTTACTGCACTTCACAGATAACTGCAGTTTTGTTTTGTTTTTTTGTTTTAACAAATTGAAGGTTTGTGGCAACCCTGAGTCAAGCAAGTCTACTGACGCCATTTTTCAAACAGCACGTGTTCTGTGACATTTTGGTAATTTTTGCAATATTTCAAACTTTTCACAATTATTATTATTATTACATCTGTTATGGTGATCTGCAATGATCATTGATGTTACTACTGCAATTATTTTGGGGCATGATGAACCATGCCCATATAAGATGGCAAACTTAATCGATAAATGTTGTACGTTCTGACTGCTCCACTGACCAGCCCTTCTTCCGTCTCCCTCTCCTCAGGCCTCCCTATTCCCGGAGACACAACAATATTGAAATTAGGCCAATTAATAACCCTACCATGGCCTCTAAGTATTCAAGTGAAAGGAAAAGTCACATATCTCTCACTTTAAATCAAAAGCTATAAATGATTAAGCTTAGGGAGGAAGGCATGTCAAAAGCCAAGATAGGCTAAAAAGCTAGGCCTCTTGCACCTGTTAAGCAAGTTGTGAATGCAAAGGAAAAGTTCTTGAATGAAATTAAAAGTGCTACGCTAGCAATAAGAAAGCAAAATGGGCTGGGTGCAGTGGCTCACACCTGTAATCCCAGCACTTTGGGAGGCTGAGGCGGGTGAGGTCAGGAGATCAAGACCATCCTGGCTAACACGGTAAAATCCCATCTCTACTGAAAATACAAAAAATTAGCCTGGTGTGGCGGCAGGCGCCTGTAGTCCCAGCTACTCGGGAGGCTGAGGCAGGAGAACGGCATGAACCCGGGAGGCGGAGCTTGCAGTGAGCCCAGATCGCACCACTGCACTACAGCCTGGATGACAGAGCAAGACTCCGTCTGGCAAAAAAAAAAAAAAAAGGCAAGCAAAATGGCCTTTTAGCTGATACAGAGAAAGTTCTAGTAGTCTGGATAAAGGGTGAAACCAGCCATAACATTCTCTTAAGCCAAAGCCTAATCCAGAGCAAGGCCCTAACTCTCTTCCATTGTAGGAAGGCTGAGAGAGGTGAGAAAGCTAAGGAAAAAAAGATGGAAGCTAGCAGAGGTTGGTTCACGAGGTTTAATAAAAGAAGCTATAGGCTGGGTGCAGTGGCTCACACCTGTAATCCCAACACTTTGGGAGGCTGAGGCAGGGGGATCATGAGGTCAGGAGTTCAAGACCATCCTGGCTAACAAGGTGAAACCCCGTCTTTACAAAAAATGCAAAAACTTAGCCAGGCGTGGTGCTGCGTGCCTGTAATCCCAGCTACTCGGAAGGCTGAGGCAGGAGAATCGCTTGAACCCAGGAGGTGGAGTCTGCAGTGAGCCGAGATCACGCCACTGCACTCTAGCCTGGGCGACAGAGCGAGACTCTGTCTCAAAAAAAAAAAGAAAAAAGAAAAGAAGCTGTCTCCAGAAAAGTGCAAGGTGAAGCAGCAAGTGCTGATGGAGAAGCTGTAGCAAGTTATCCAGAAGATCTAGCTAAGAAAATTGATAATGGGGCTACACTACACAGCAGTTTTTCAACGCAGACCAAACAGCCTTCTATGGGAAGAAGATACTATCTAGGGCTAATGCAGCTGGTGACTTTAAGTTGAAGCCAATTCTCATTTGCCATTCCAAAAATCCTAGGGTGCTTAAGAATTATGCTCAGTGTACTTTGCCTGTGCTCCAGAAATGGAACAATGCAACAACAAAGCCTGGATGATAGCACATCTGTTTATAGCATGGTTTACTGAATATTTTAAGCCCACTGTTGAGACCTACTGCTCAGAAAGGAGTCCTTTGAAAATGTTACTGCTCGTTGACCAAGCCCCTGCTCACTCAAGAGCTCTGATAGAGATGTGCAAGGAGATTAATGTTGTTCTCATGCCTGCTAATACAACATCCATTCTGCAGTCCAAGGGTCAAGGAGTCATTCTGTCTTTCAAGTCTTATTATTTCAGAAATACATTTTGTAAAGCTATCGCTGCCATAGATAGTGATTCCTCTGATGGATATGGGCAAAGTTATCACATATTTTCTGGAAAGGATTCATTATTCTACATGCCATTAAGAACATTCATGATTCATGGGAAGAGGTCAAATAACATTAACAGGAGTTTGGAAGAAGTTGATTCCAACCCACATGGATGACTTTGAGGGATTCAAAGCTTCAGTGGAAGAAGTAACTGCAGATGTGGTAGAAACAGCAATACAACTAGAATTATATGTAGAGCCTAAAGATGTGACTGAGTTGCTGCAATCTCAAGATCAAACTTGTAGGGTTGAGGAGTTGCTTCTTATGGATGGCAAAGAAAGTGATTTATTGAGATAGAATCTACTCCTGGTGAAGATGCTGTGAACACCGTTGAAATGCTAACAAAAGACAAGCTATTATATAAACTTAATTGACAAAGCAGCAGCAGGGTTTGAGAAGACTGACTCCAAATTTGAAAGAAGTTCTACTCTGAGTAAATGCTATCAAACAGCATTGCATGCTACAGAGAAATCTTGTGAAAGGAAGAGTTCAATCAATGTGGCAAATTTCAGTATTGTCTCATTTTAAGTAATTGTCGCAGTCACTCCAATTTTCAGCAACCACAGCCCTGATCAGTCAGCAGCCATCAACATCAAGGCAAGAACTTCCTCTAAAAGGCCACAATTCAAAAAGATCACAACTCACTGACGGCTCAGATGATTGCATTTTTTAGCCATAAAATATATTTTAATTAAGGTATGTACACTGTTTTATAGACATAATGCTATTGTGCATTTAATAAGTATAGTATACAGTATAGTGTAACACAACTTTTATAGGCACTAGAAAAACAAAAAATTGTGTGACTCCCTTTATTGGATATTTGCTTTATTGCTGCAGTCTGGGACTGAACCTGCAATAACTCCAAGGTATGCCTGTACCAGTCAACTTCTCCAAGCTTCCATTGCAACCTGCCTCACCTAATTATCATGGGCTTCCTGAGCTGCTTGGCAAGGAAGAGCAGACAGGTGAGGTCACCATGATTCCTCACTGCCTCCATCCCAGGGATGGCTTTTGGGGAGGCCCAAGGGCTGGGTAATGAAAGAAACATCCCTTTCTCCATCTCCTCCAGATACTCCTCTCCCTATCTGGAACTTCCATCCCTAATCCTGTACATCACCTTCAGTTTTTGTCCACTGCAAAATCATCAGTAGTTTCCATCTCTGTGAAGTTACAAAAGAAAAAAAAAAAAAAGGAAAGAAAAAAGGCCAAGCACTGCACCCAGCTGTTGATGAGGCCGTGTTTTCCACTGATGACGATGACTCACAGTACCCAAGCTGAAGGCTAAAGCTGGGAATGCGACTTGGGAGAGTCAGCACAGCCAAGGGAAAGCCGCAGTTCCCAAGCACGCCTAAACCTGCAGAGAGGAGCTGCTTGAGTTCCCTTGGTAAAAATCCCAGCACTTGGCTATGGGAACACAGCTCCCCCTGCAGACCACCCTTTGGTCCCACAGGAGCAGGACCAGGGACAGGCCATACACTGGAGCCAGTGAATTCTGCAAAGCCCATCCACTGTCATGTATCAAAACTGTTATGTCAGAAAGCCAGGACCCCACCTCTGAAACCCCAAGACATCCCACAACCCCCTAGAAATACTATTTGCATCACTGGTTTTCAAAGAGAAACTGGCTTTGGGGAAATAGGAAGCTCAGATTAAGATCTCCAATAGAGGAGACAAAGGTTGGCCCCAATCTTTGGGTGAGCAATTCACCCAGAGGCAGCAGGAGGAAGGAAAGGAGCCTATCCTAGGATGCCAATTTGTGGTCAACCAGTGAGAACATCTTGGTACATGACTGTAGACAGTGCCTCTCAAATTTACTCTAACCCCATCTCTGGGAAACTGTTCCAGGCTCTTCAAGAGAGATTAGTATAAAAGATCTATTGGGGTCCTAATAGAGCTATACTCAAAGATGGGAAAACATTCTCCCACCCCCATATTTGAGAACTCTACAAGGGTGAAACTGAACACTGGACATGGTCAGGAAGATGCCAGTGGAGATAATGACCACTCCACTGTTGGTGGTTTGGGGACTTGGCACTTGCATCGAGCAGTGGCAATAATGAGCATCACCGAAGGAGGCCACTGAGGAGAACATATAATGTTCAAGGACCCACCAGGAAAGGGAAGATAATCAGGAGACTTAGAGTCCCAGTAATTTCAAAGTAGGGGGTTGGGAGAGGTTTGGGGTTAAAGTCCACTGTCAAGGCTGGCAGATGGCGTGACAAACGCTGCAGTTACATTCAAATGGCTTGTCTGGAGGTCCATGGTCTTATGGTATGGAAAAGGAGAGGTTGCCAGGGCAGACCCAGGGTGGCATTCAAATGGCTTGTCTGGAGGTCCATGGTCTTATGGTATGGAAAAGGAGAGGTTGCCAGGGCAGACCCAGGGTGGGATGGCCACCTTTCGCTCCCACATTGACTAATATCCCTCCTGCTCTGCTCCCTGTTCCCATCTGTCCCTCAGGCCCCAGAATACAAACACCCTCTACTAGCAGCTCAACTGCCAAGAACCTCCAAGTCACCAATGTGACCTTTTGTAAAACCTTGACACCATTTAAGATTATCTTTCAGGGTGCTCACACTTAGTCCCACTAGAGACAGTTACCACCAAAGCTACAGTACTTTCCTTGGAGAGGAGGACTTTTCCATGGCCAGGGCCTGGGAGAGGCATCTGCTACTGAGATTTTTCATTTCATAGGCTCAGCTCCAACCAAATCAGCAAAGCACTGTTACTATGGACCATCTGCCAGGACCCGGAAACAGCCCTGTTACATAAAGAGGCTGGTATAAGGAAATTTATTAAACTGGATTCTTCCTCCACAAAGAAGCCAAAGTCTCTCATAAAAGGGCTGATGTGGGGCAGTGGAGGGGTTCTAGACAAGGGACCCATTGGGTTCTAATCCTGGTTGGGTCTGCTGCTACCTGTTAGCTATGCGACCATGGGGACAAATCATCTCTTGCTGGGCTTCTATTTTCTCAAATTTCAAATAAGGATAAAATGGTCTCTTCTAGGAATAAAATTCCACACTTTACGTTGTTATCACCAAAATGGCAAAAAGAAAAGAAAGTTTACCTTGGTATTAGTTGGTACTGTAACGTTTTAAAATGTTAACATTCTAAAAAAGGACATTGCTCTCTTATTTGTGGGCTTAATGGAGAGAAGTGGTAAAAGAAGCCACTGACTCTGGGGCTGGCTGGGGGAGAAAGTACACAGAAGAGAAACAAATGGCTAGAAGCTTCTATCAGCTCAGGAATGAGTGGCCCAAGCCAAACTCAATGTAGGAGTGTGACTGGGAAGGAGTAGTACTATTGATGGCTCCCTGCCTACGCACATAGTAACTTTCCAGTTTACAAAGTGCTTTCCATGATCTTATTTGAGCCTCACAATACCCCCAAACTTGACAAGATGATGTGGACCTGCAGTTCACATTGAGCAAAGCAAGGCTAAGTACCCAGGTAGAGTAAGCTCATGTCTCTTCACGTCTCTTTGGTTTCCTCATGGGTAAAATGGGAGTGAGCCTCACTTGGCAAAATTTGTATATGGATGAAATAAATGTTTGTAAAGCCCTGGTAAAATGCCTGGCATACATGTGCCCTTAATAAATTTGAGGGACTCCTTCCTCACACACCTCCATCTCCTCAGGGAGGTATAAGGAGAAGCCCCAGAGCTGCTCATTTTTAGGCCTTTAAGAAAAGCTTCAAGATGAAAGGTAACATGGTGGTTTCCTAAATGACCTTCCTTATGGCCCACGACAGCTTCCCAGAAGAAAGGCTAATGAACCAGATGACTCCAGTCCCACCCATCTCCCCATCTCGTAGATTCTCATAATCACCTGAGCCCCTGAAAGGGGCACCCCCTAAGAATTCAGAGAACCTCTAATTCAACCACAGCGATGAGCAGAAAGCAAGCATGAGGCCTCAACAGAGGAGCCTGCAAGAGCCACCCCAAGTCAGGGTGTCTCCTTTCAATGTTTACATTTCTCACACACCCCCACCCTCACAGAAACCTCCAGCTGCTCCTCCACTGCTCACAGAGTAGTGCCTCAACAAGGACCCATTCCCATTATACCCAAAAGTTCCTGGTCTCTTATCATCTGGCCCAGGTCAAGCAAACTGCACCACAGAGCACTTCCCACTTCTACGGATTTTTTCACAGTATTGCTTCTGCTTGGAATGCCCTCCCCTCACTTCTGCCTATGCAACAAATATTTGTTGAACAAATGAGTGAAGGAATAAAGGGAGGAACTGTGAATGAGTAAATGATATAAGACACCCCTGTGAAGCAGACAAATTAGGAGTTAAGGTTCTCATTTTACAGGTGAGAAGTTCAGGCCCAATGATTTGTCCAAGATCACACGGCCAACAAATAGCCAAATTAGAACTTAAACCTAGCTCTTCAGGGTTCTTTTAGCCACATTAAGCTTCCTCCTAAGGTAAAAAGTCACTCTTAGATTGGGCAAGAGTTGATTCCTCCAATATTCCTCAGAATGGGTTGCTTTCACCTTGACACACGTTGAGAGCACTTTAAGGTACTGGTGGTCACTATGATTATTTATTTATTTATGTATTCATGTATTTATTTATTTATTTTTGAGACGGAGTCTCACTCTGTCGCCCAGGCTAGAGTGCAATGGCGCGATCTTGGCTCACTGCAACCTCTGCCTCCGGGGTTCAAGTGACTCTCCTGCCTCAGCCTCCTGAGTAGATGGGACCACAGGCGTATACCACCACGCCTGGCTAATTTTTTTTTTTTTTTTTGCAGCGATGGGGTTTCACCATATTGGCCATGCTGGTCTCAAACTCCTGACCTCGTGATCCGCCTGGGGTTTCACCATATTGGCCATGCTGGTCTCAAACTCCTGACCTCGTGATCCGCCTGCCTCAGCCTCCCAAAGTGCTGGTATTACAGGAGTGAGCCACCGTGCCCAGCCGTCACTATGATTATTGAGAGCACCCATGGGACAGGCAAGGTCCCCTGAAAAAGGGCAAGCAGAGTGCCATCTGTCAAGAACCTAAAAATGATGGCAAAATCATAGGCCAGTAACTCAATGCTCACTTTTAGAGCACTCCTGGAACAAATCAATCTCCATCAGGAAAGAGGAAGATTCTTTGAATGGAAACTGAACTCTCTGCCAGGGACCTCTGCACCCTTCCCAGAACCATCTGGTGAGCTTGCAGCATGGCTGGTCACCCCCACTCACTATGGACAGATGGGGGAAGCCAAGGTCCCAAGGCAAGGCCTTGCAGATAGGCAGGAGCAAAACTGGTCTTAAAACCCTGGGGCACCAGACATCGCTGTCAGCCTCAGGGAGCTGAGGCTCTCTGATCTGGGCTTCTCCAAGAAAGTAGTAGGAAGAGGACAGGGCCAGCTATAGGCTGTGTCTCCTAAACACAGCCATTGGAAACAGCATAGCTTCCACGTCCAAGAGTTCTACCCATTCCATGCTACCAGCACTCAAGTCTCTCCCCTATGTCTGGAGAAATCCAGCGGTGAATAAAGCAGACCAAGTCCCTAACCTTGTGGGGCTCACATTCTGTTAGGAGAGAATGACAACAAATAAACAAAAATGACACTATGATTTCAGGCAGTGAAAACTGCTATGATGAAAAATAATGCAGTAAAGGGAATAGAGTATAAGAGGTGACATTTGGACAAGAACCAATGGAAGTGAGGCAGTAGCTATGCAGGAATCATAGAGACAAGCATTCCTGGAAGAAGGAACTGCTAGAACACAGGAACAGAGGGGAAAGGTATTTAACCATTTCTCAGTGGGCTTTATAACACCAGCCACCACTCCCTAACCTGCTCCATAAAGACCTGCCCTTTCCTACTTCAAAGGCCTCCTCCCTCTTGCAGTTCACCACAACTCCCCCAGAAGCTTTCTCCAGGAAGGAGAGACAAAATATCTGTTGCCCCCTCCCTAAAGCCTAAAGGGCTGCTACAGACTGAATGTTTGTGTCCCCATTAAATTCACATGTTGAAATCCTAACCCTTAACATTACAGAGACGAGGCCTGTGGGATGTGATGAGGTCATGAAGGTAGGGCCCTCATGAACGGGATCAGTGGCCTTATAAAAAAAACCCCAGAGAGCTCCTTCATTTCTTCTGTCATGTGAGGCATAGCAAGAAGGTGAGAGTCTATGAACCAGGAGGCAGGCCATCACCAGACACCAAATCTTCTGGCACTTTGATTAGGACTTCCCAGCCTCCAGAACTGTAAGATATAGGTTTCTATTGTTTATAAGCCACCCAGTCTATATTACTTGGTATAGCAGCCTGAATGGAATAAGACAGTCACTTGCTACATTTCCAGTAAGGTCACCTTGAGAGGAAGCGGCATGATGAAATAAAATAAGCTTTGATATCAAACACGGTGGGATTCAAGAGTCTGCTTTGCTTTCTAACTAGCTATGGTACTTTATGCAAGCCACTTAGCCTCTCTGAGCCTCAATTCTCACCTAGAATGAAGGGAAATGAACCCTACCTTAAGGGGCTATAGGAGTATTACCCTCAGGCTGCAGAGCAGTACCTGGCAGAGCACCTAGTACATAGTAAGTACTTGGCAAACACTGGCTCCCTGCCCTATCCTGATCCCCTTGGAAATTTAAAAAAAAAAAAAATTGTTCTTATTCAACCAATTGTGCTAACTCATGTCTTCAGCACGCCTCTGGCAAGGCCCTGGGCCTGCCCATCTGTAGGGTATAGGGCTTAAGAGATGACCCCTAATTCTATCCATTGCACAGTGTGATGGGAAGCCTTGGCCCAGAGAACTGAGGAGGAGAACTGGAGAGGGCAGAGGCGAGCAGAAAAGACATGCGCATTGCTTTTGCTGTAAGAAGGTGAAAATCATTAAGACAAGGCCCTTGAAGAAATCAGGAAAAAGGCAAACACTTAACTGCCACTGCCAGGTCCTCTCCCACAGCTGGTTCACTGGCCCTTGTCCCCTGGATCTCCATGGGGCAGCCAGCTAGAGGTCAGACCAGTCTCAGTTCCTCTTAAGAGCAAGGACTATCAGCTATTAACTCAGGGTGTGTCCTTATGCAAGCTCCTTTCCCTTTCTGGGCCTAGGTTCTCCCATCCATACAAAAAGGGGGAGAGCCTGGGTGACCTCTAGGGGCCCTTTCAGCTCTGACCTTGCTAATTCCGGAATGACCCTACCAGCCTCATCCCAAGGCTATCTGGCTGCCTGCTGCTGCCATCTGGTGGCCCTGCAGGCCCGGCCCCTTCTCAAATATACCCACTTCAGAGGGTGGCTCTTGCTTCTGCTTTGGGTACACACATGCTACACTTCTCTAAACCACAGATCAATGGGTATTCACTGCCAAACACAAAATCCAAATACAATGAAAAAACTTCATCTCTCTATCAGAGATGACACAGCTGCAGCTGAGAGCATGAACTCCCTTCTCAAAGACAGAAAGTAACCTGCGCAAGGTCACAGAGCTGCCTGGCTCCCAGGCCAGTACACAATTTCACTTTACCACAACGCTTAGGGCTGGTGGGTACCTGCAAACCAAAAATAAAATCAGCCTAGAGCCAAGGAACAAGGCTGGTTGAAGGTGGAGAAAAAACTGCCAGGACTCCTCACAAACCTCAAGAAAAGGTAAGGCATGGCACATGAACGGGCTAAGCACTGCTTACAGAAGTTAACTAGAAATACAAACTTAGGGTACCCAATGTATCTCCCTAATCTTGGAGGTGATCATTTATAAGAACACCTGTAGGGTCTTCCATAAACCAGCCTCCAAGCCACCACCACAGCCTGGATCCTAGACTAGGCAGACCACCAAACAGGGGGAAGACCCCTGGGATAGCATCGTGTGTTTGTGTGTGCTTCCCCCTGCCAGACAGCACCTCCTCAGGGCAGGGTTATATCTTTTCTTCTCTATCTCCAGGCCTCTTAACACCTGGCTAGAGGAGCTCAGTGAATCCAAGTATACAAGTAGATCCTTTAGGTTTCTGCACAACATGGGACCTGTCTATTCTTTGTGGACTCAACTGATTATACCCTTGGCTCTGTCTGCAGCCTTCCTTTATAGTGTAGACCCTGAAAAAACACATTGTGTGACTTTAACTAGGTCGCTTGCTTTTTCAGGCCTCTATCATCTCACATCTGCAGCATACTGGGGTTTTATTGGATGATCTTCAAAGTCCTTTTAATTCTAAAATGCTAGAATTTGAAACCCCCAGGCAAATCAAGGCTAATCTTCACCTGCAGACACAGCAGCTAAAAATGGGAAAGGGGAAAGTAATCAAACAATGCTTCCCTCTAGTGGTTCAGTGCTGTCACTACACCCTACCTGCGCAGAGCCCCTGTCACTCAACTTCTACTCCAATTCACCCTGAACTCTGAATAACAGAAATCAGCCTGCAGCCAGCAGAGCCCAAGTGCAGGGGAGCGGAAGAGAAAAGAAAGAGGCCAGGCTCAAGAAGCCAAAGAGGCCTCTTAGCCAGTTCCAGAATAGTGGAGAAATTATCCATCTTTAGGAACAAATATATTTTGCAACTTGAAGGATCTTTTGTGACCTCTAATTCCCCTCTTCAGATGAAGAAATTGAGGCTCAGGGATGTTCACGAGGGACTTACCCAAAGTCACAAAGCTGACTCATGACTGAGCCAAAAATAGATGGTCACTCTCCTGCCTCCTGCTAAAGTATCTTGCCTCTCTTCCATGCAACCTCCCAACTGAGGCCCGCGCAAGTGACTTGTCAAGGACATATACATGGGAATTGATGGCAAAGGAGCTAGTCTCTTGCACTGAGGGGTAAGTGATTTTATTCATTAACTTTAAAATAGTATTTATAGGAGATATAATCAAATTGAAAATATTCAAAATTCAGCATAGAAAACAAAATTCACTCATAATCCCACCTGGCCCATTTCCTTCTAGTCTTTTCTATGCATTCTTCTTTTCTTTCAACAAATTAGAAGTTACAGTATGGTTAATCATTCTTTCCGCTTACTATACCATGAGCGTATTCCTGTCATTAAATATCCTTCTAAAACATTCTATTTAATGACAATATAATATTCCAACATATGGCTCTGCCATCATTTGTTTAACCAATCTCTCTTCAATTTCATTTGTTTCCATACCTTTGTTTTTGTCATTATAAATTAGGCTGCAGTAAATGGCATTATACTTAATCTTTGAATGCATCCATGACCATTTCTTTAGGCCAGTTTTATTTTTTATAGGATAGAATTTCAGAGCTGGAATGACCCTTAAAGATCATTATGTCAACGTACTGGCCAGATGGAAGAGAGGGGGCCAGAGAGTTTAGTGTCTTGCCAGAGGACAAAGAGAAAGCAAAAGAACCAAGTCAAACTCTCCGTCTATTAAAATGTGATCTTCCCAAAGCCCAACCACAATTTCACACCCTTCCCTGACCAACCTCACCCACACTGACCTCTCCTTCCCCTGAAATCCTAGAGCCTGCAGTGTCTGGGCCACTCCTTTGGCCCTTGGCCACATTCTTTTTATTCTTCTACTAAATATTTAATTGTTCATCCAACCAAAAGCTTCCGAAAGGTGGTTCTGGATTTTAAATTCCCCTGTATTCTGTAGCATAGTGCTACATACATATAGAGAAGCATTTCACAAATATCTGCTAAAGGACTAAAGATACCTACAAATTTCCTTCCAATTGCTTGTTGAAATGTAGTATCACTGGCAATAGTTGGAGAAAGATGCTTCTTTGAAGAGTAAAAGAAGTTTAACTGATGAGTTTAGAGCTCTCTGAGAAACACAAGATCTGGAATTAGAATAGCAGGCTTGGGGACAAAAGATGGGATTCAAGTTTTAGTTCTGTCCATCTATGTGAAACAGAGCAATGCCATTAACCAATTAGGGACTCTTCTGTGAAGTAAGGATACTACTACTCATCTTGCCAACTTCATATGAGAACATGGATGTGAAAGTACTTGACAGTGATAAAGGTGGTCTGTGAGAGTTATGATTGCTGCTGCATTCTCATGCAGCTGCTTCTGTGAATCCCAGAATGGCCTCCTGACCCTCGCTTCTCAGGCACCATTTCCCAGTTTCTACTCCACACATATATCCTTAAAGGAATCTATGGCTGCACTCTTCAGGTAAGAATAAGTGTTTTCTTGAAGCAGAACTTTTTTTTTCTCTGTGAGACAGGGTCTCACTCTGTCAACCCAGGCTGGACTGCAGTGGTGCAATCTTGGCTTACTGCAATCTCCACCTCCTGGCCTCAAGCCACACTCCTGCCCTAGCCTCCCAAGTAGCTGGGACCACAGATACACACCACCACACCTAGCTAATATTTTTATATATTTTTTTGTAGAGATGCAGTTCTGCCATATTGCCCAGGCTGATCTCAAACTCCTGGGCTCAAGAAATCCACCTGCCTCAGCCTCCCAAAGTGTTGGAATTACAGATGTGAGACATCATGCCTGGCCAAAGCAGAACGTCTTACACAGAAGGAACTATCTTCCTGGTTCAGGTCCCTGGATTTGACTAGTTAAGTCGTCCACACTTTCTCATCATCTCTGGAAAGAATGTAACAAGGCAGAAAGAACACTGTACTGAGAGTCATGAGACTTGATTGAGTTCTGGTCCTAGTTCCCTGACTCACTCACTGTGCCTCCCCTATTTAGTCCTCAGTTTTCACATCTCTACACTGAGGAATTAAGGCCAGATGATCTGTAAGTTTCTATCCATTACTGACATTCTAAGTATTCTAGAATAAAAATTCATGACTTTAACAAGAATCAAAAAGTATCCATTTCAAAATAAGCCTTTGGGCTCAGCTTGACTTTCACCCATTGGGTTTTCAAAGTTCTAAAGCACAAGCATCATTAATTCCAGAGCACCTGCTTTAAATAGAGCCCATGAGGTCAGAATCTCCCTGAGCTTGGTTGAAGTTTCATGATATATGGTCCCAAAGAAGATGGAGTAATGTATACTGTCACCCTATTCTGAAAAGGATCTTGGCCCCAAAACAGAAAAATCAGCATTAGGTATATTTATAAACTCAGTTTAGTGTGAATCAATGGCCGGGCTTGAATTTCACTAATGCTTAGACATCAAATGCAATAAAATATTTCTTGGGCTGTGACACTTGAGAGAGTAGCTAACACAGCTAGTCCCTTTCATACGTACCATACAATTCCCCTCTTTAGGAAAACAAAAGAATAAAAAAATCTCAATCAAAAGGACATAACCATGAATCAACAGGACAGTGATGGAAGGGGGAAAATTTCACTGAAAAGTAGAACTGGATTTCTAGCTTAAAGTTGCCATGAAGTCACTTTGTCTCCTCTTGGTTTCAGTTTTTTTCATTCGCAAAGCGAGGAAGTTGCTTCTTTCATCATTGATTCTCTAAAACTTCTAAGACTCATGGGCTTTTTAAGGTGACACTGAAGAAAGTAAAGAATGTCAAAGAACTCTCTGTATTCGTTCTCACTTTTTCAATCCATATCCCTTGTAAGACCACAAGGCTACTTTGGGATACTGAAGGATTCAGTGAAAGCTTCCAGCATCCCAAAAGCAACTGGATTCTGGACATTCTGACCAACTCCACATTAAGGTTTAGATCTTGTGTAAATCATTCCCCTTGAAATTCTAATACACCACCAGCAACCAGCACTTAGCATTTGTAAGCACTGATCTTTCTGCACTCTTCAGGAGAGTTCTGATCAACTTGTTACCTATCCAGAGACATTCACATCCAGCCCCGCAGAGACCTCTGACATAAAGAGAAGAAATGGAGCATGTGATCTCCAGAGAGCTCATGAGTTTCCAAAAGAGTAGTGGGAGCTAATGTGTCTTAAAAAGACATATGAGCCAGTCCTGTGCTGGATGCTTTAATACATCATCTCTTTCAATCCTCGTATCAGGTCAGCAGTTATTTCCCCATTTGCCTAATAAGGAAATAAGTTCAAAGAAATCGGGTTTTTTCATTTGTCCAACATGTCTTAAGCAGGCAAAAGCAAGCATGGCTCCTGCCCTCATGGAGCTTACAGTCTAGTGGGAAAGGAAATTAGTCAAAGAATGCTGCCAAAAAATAGCACAAAAGAGAGGTTTATGGTGCTATGAGAACAGAAAAAAAAGAAGTGACTTAGTCAGCAATGTCAAGAGAAGTTCTCCCAGATACCTAAGTTAAGGATTAAGATTTAAAAAAAAAAAAAAAAAAAGGATTTAGCTAAGTCAAACTGAAGAAGAGATGCACAGATAAGTGGCCAAATAGAGGGAATACCTCGTGCAAAGGCACTATGGTGGGAAATGAATGATGCTTTCAAGGAACCAAGCAAAGGCCAGAGTGCAGATTGGATAGGGATCAAGAACTAGCATGGTGAGAAATGGGGCTGGAAAGGCCAGCAGAGAGCAGATCACACAGGACCTGTAGGGCCACTAAGGATTATATTTTTATCTTAGGAGCAATGGGAAGCCATCTGAATGTGACGCAATGGGTTTGAAGAGATCTTTCAACTGGGGTATGAAGAATGGGTTGGAAGGGAGAGGGAGGGTATTAGTCCATTCTCACATTCCTATAAAGAATATTTAAGACTGGGTAATTGATAAAGAGAAGAGGTTTAATTGGCTTACAGTTCTGCAGGCTATACAGGAAGCAAAGCTCGAGCATCAGCTTCTGGGGAGGCCTCTGGAAGTGTACAATCATGGTGGAAGAGGAAGCGGAGCTTGGACATCATCTGACAAGAGCAGGAGCAAGACAGCAAGGGGGGAAATGGTACACACTTTTAAACAACCAGATCTCATGAGAACTCACTCACAATGGCAAGAACAGTACCAAGAAGAATGGTACTAAACCATTCTTGAGAAATGTACCCCCATGACCCAATCACCTCCCACCAGGCCCCACCTCCAACACCGGGGATTACATTTCAACATGAGATTTGAGTGGGGACACACATCCAAACTATATCAAGGAGTAAATATGGGAAGACCAGGACACCAGTTAAAGGCTACTGCCGGATTCAGTTAAGAGGTGACAGTGGGCTGAACCAGGGTGGTGACAATGGAGACAGAGAGAGGTGGAGCTGCCCACAGTCACACAATCAGTAGGTTAAGAGAGCTACGATTCAAGCCTTCATCTAGCTGACTTCAGAGCCCAGGTTTTTCTCTACCTTGCCATTTATTTATTCATTCAGCACTTAGTTACTAACCATCTGTTATGTATCAGGCCTGTGCCAGATGCTGGGATATGGCCATGAACAAAACAGACACTGCTCTCGTGTAATTTACAGTCTAGACATTAAACAAATAAGAATACAAAGAGATGTATACAATTACAAATTGGGATGAGTACCATGAATTTTAATAGGTAATATTACAAATTAGGCCACAAAAATCTTCCAGGTTGTTGATAATATGAAAGAGCCACTTGCCTACTGCATGCAAGTAAAAGACTTTAGGAAACTTTGCTGCCAGAGTTTGATATTGAGTATCTCAGGCCTCTGAGCCCAAGCTAAGCCATCATATCCCCTGTGACCTGCATGTATACATCCAGATGGCCTGAAGTAACTGAAGAATCACAAAAGAAGTGAAAATGGCCTGTTCCTGCCTTAACTGATGATATTACCTGGTGAAATTCCTTCTCCTGGCTCATCCTGGCTCAAAAGCTCCCCCACTGAGCACCTTGTGACCTCCACCCCTGCCTGCCAAAGAATAACCCCCTTTGACTAATTTTCCACTACCTACCCAAATCCTATAAAATGGCCCCACCCCTATCTCCCTTCACTGACTCTTTTCGGACTCAGCCCACCTGCATTCAGGTGAAATAAACAGCCTTGTTGCTCACACAAAGCCTGCTTGGTGGTCTCTTCACACGGAGGTGTGAGAAAGAGTATGGCATCCCTGGTCAGCTCATGAGCTTTCAGGCTAGTAGTCTCAAGGTCACATTAACCCTGTGGAAATAGAAGTCTTTCTAAAAGCCACTACTAAGTCTTTAATTTACTTACATATCCCAGGCAGCCATCACTTATGTATGCATTTTACAATAGTTGGGATCTTTCACAGATTCATTCATTTGAACATCACAGTAGCCCTATGTAGAATGCAGGCAGGTTTTAATATCAAACTTCAGAGTTGAGGAAACTGAGGCCTAGACAGGTAAAGTGACTTAATCAAGGTCAACAAACTAGGAAGGCACCCAGATCTGCCATCCAACTCTCACTAGAAGCACCTCCAGCCAGGAAACCATGAATTTCAGATGACACACCTGCAGGTCACTGAGCCTGGATAAAGTCACCCAGGAGTCCCATGAAGTTCCTGAGAACAATGATCAGGAACATTAAGCAGCTTGGGAAAGGTTTCTAGAATGCAGCACCACGAGCCTGAGACACAGGTACCCTTGCCAATTCTCCCAGATTAGAACAGGTTCTCTTGGACTCTTTCCAAGTGCCTCTGACTAACAGAAAAGTATTTTTCCATCACAAACACTGCAGGCAGGCATCAGACAGACTCCTGAGAGGGGAGGGCAGAGAACACATCACAGATTCCCATACAGACAATCCATAAAGTTATTCTGATACCATCTGAACTGCCCTAGCTAAGCACCTACCACTGGGGATGTCCAGTACTGAGCAGTGTTTCTCAATCTTGACACTATTAACATTTGGGGCTAGATAATTCTTTGTTATAGGGGGCTGTCCTTGCATTATAGGATGTTTAGCAGCATCCCTGGCCTCTACCCATTAGACGCCAATAGTGTCTGTGCATAAACTCTTTTTTAATCAATATCACACAACTAATGCCTCCCAGAATGAGACTGAGAGCAGCCTCTGTGCTGATGTGGCCTGCAAGTTCATTCCAGGAACAATTCACCACTGGAGCTTGTGAAAACAACTAGAGTCAAATAACTCCTGTTCCACTAATGAGCTGCTCCTGACCCTGTGAGGAAATCTTATTCCCATTAATGTGAGCGCTGAGTCTGATTAAATAGAAGCCCTGGGTGTTTCTTCTCAATGACACTGGGCCAGAGCACAGGCCTCCACGGCTATAGAAGGAACACAAAATTGGTGAATCAAATAAATGCAAACTCCCATTTACCCAAAATTCAGTACAAAAACCAGGACATTCAAACCTCCCAGGTTTAACCATTCTGGATTTAGGATAAAGGAGAAAGTGGCAATGTACAAAAACAAGCAATCTGAATTAACAAGCTAATTAAATAGCTGAAACGTTACCAAAAAATCATGCTCTTGAAAGGAGGCAGAAACTTGAAGCTGAGCTCCAGAGGAGCTGGGGTGACTCAGACAGTGTCAGAGACATGGGTTCCAATCTCCCACCCCAAGGGCTGGGCTGCTGGCCCAGATGTGGGAATCGTCTCAGTTATAATGCTTCAGAGCTAAAATCAAAGAAGCAACATCTTTATGTCTTTCATTAGTCAACTACCTAACTAGTTAAAGGGTTTACTGACAGACTCAACCAAATTCACCACCATTTGGTAGTAAGTGTATTTTAACGTACTGCAACTCTTGGAAGACTGACTAACCATGAAACGCCTACCTGTGAACACCCAATCACTCAAGACGACTGCTAATTTCTAAGCGATCTTTGCACTTTGTACTTAGCTCTACTATTGCACATCTCATACTGGAATGTAGTAAAATTTTATCATAGGTCTATCACCCCTAATGGACAGTGGACTCGTTAAGGGCGAGACTTACATCTAGTACAAGGCACAGTACATAAAAAGACCCTCACCATTTGTACGATGGATGGATGATAAAGTTTTCCATCTCTAAATTCTTAGACTTACACCTATCTACATATATTCTAGTGGGAAGATATGGCCAATGTCTTTTCTCCTCCATTTCCCCAAGGCTTAACACATTGCTCAATAGGTGCCTAATAAACATTAACCTACTTGGTTGGACACCAGAATCCAAAAAGACAAACAAGCTTTCTGTTCGTGAACATCTAAGTCCCAGGAAAGAGGTCAGAAATCCTAGCTATCTACCCTGCCTTGTATGCATTTGTGTATGTGAAGTCTCTTTTAACTATAAAGAGTTTGATGCAGGAAAATGAGTACATTCTCTGATAGGCAGTGGAGACACAGAAGTGAGCAAGACTAATCTGGTGGCTTCCTTCACAGAGCTTATTACCTGAAACAAAAGAGAGATACCAACAATTACACACACACAAAACCCAGCTACCATGTTCAGTGAGTCTCTTTAGGAAACGGTTCTGTAGATAAGCCCAATCTTCAAGCAATCTGAATCTCTTTGAGGAAAGTGATGACCGTCCTCGTAATGAATGACACACTTTCCGTAGAGCATCCTCTAAAGCGGTAAAATATGGAAAGTCATTATACATCTTTGTTATTCAGGCCACTGTTTCAAAATGATCATGAAATGTTTTAAAAGACCAATTAAAAGCATCATAGATATGACTGCTCATAAGTCTACATTTGTGTATAGAAATGTGTAGTATGTGTGACTTACCAAGGATAGCTGAAGCTGACTTGAAAACCTGCAAAAGCCAGAAACTCCTGAAAATAAGAATCACTAGGTATTTGGGAGTCTAGAGATGTGTGTGTAGCTAGCAAGCAGGACAGGAGTAGGCAAGGGGACTCCTGAGAACCCCTGAAGCTCAGAATACTTTGACACGATAACAGATCTTGGGAATTGCAAATTGGCTGGGGAACTCTGTGAAAATCAACAGGCAGGGGCAAAAATATGAAGGCCAGGAAAGCAGAACCACCCTAAGGGAAAGATGAGAAACAAATGAAGACTCAGGAAAAGATAAAGATGCCAAAAGCTGTATGGGACGATGTGAGAACATTTGAGGGAATATATGAGATGTCTGAACCAATACACATCGTTTACTACGGTCAACACAAAAGTTTAAATCAGAATACCACGCCAGCTACGAATCAAAATAGTGCTCCTACCTGAATCTTGAGATATTTATCTTTCACTTAACATTTTCTGATGCTTTTAATTTAGACTTAGAAATCCAAATAGCTATGACAAAGTAAGGACTTCCCAACAAGCTGGGCAAATTTCGGGGTGATGCTTGCTGCAATGGATCCCTTCTCAAAACCTCATGGGCTCTTAGGACCGGAAGGAGTTAACTTAACCCAGGCTTATCCTTTTGGGTAGAAACCTGTGACACTGAGAGGAAAAGCCACATATCTGGCTGATGGCAGAACTAGACCCCAGTATCCCCATCTCTGATCTTTAAGCTTTCATCAATAAAAAGCCTTAACCCCAAGCACTCATAGCTGCTTAGACAGCTGTCCCCCAGCTGCTCTTACCAACCATAAGTTCTCTGCTACTGTCTCACCTGTCTGAGCAAGCAGGTGTGTCCACCCACTCCAGACGGCAGTGACCTTTTCATTCTGGAAACAACGTGCTTCTATTTTCTGCGGCACAGGAAGGAAAGCAGCCTCAGTAGCCAGTTGCCCATGCTTGTTGCTTCCCCAAACATACACCTCTCCTGCATCTTAAACAAGCAGAAGGGGAACAAAAGAGGTGAGGGAATATTAGTCCAAAATGATGGAAAATAACAGAAGTCTAAAAAATAAGTGGTTAAAAGAAGTCGTTTTATACTTACATTACAACGTTGAGTGGAGTCAAGCAGGATACAAAATTTGTGTACAGTGTAATAACATATTACAAGATTTTTTAAAATTCTACACATAAAAAACAAGCCCAAATGTTCTTAGTAGTTTAAGGGAAAAAAAAATGTGGTTTTCCTCTTCATTTTTTCATTCAACAAATATTTATTCAACATCTACCACGTGCATGAGACATGTTTCTCTATTTTCTACGTTTTTAAAATATATGCCTATCCTACCTTTTGTATGAAAAAAATGCTTTAACTTTCAAAATAACAGGTTAACAAAGATACATTATTTAAGCTTAAATTTTTTAAACATAAGATTATTTCACTGCATGCCCTGTCCAGCAGAAAATATAATGCTATAGAATTGCATTTGGATAGCACTTCAGCTTGTTTTAACCTCACAATCATCCTGTGATACAAGCAGGAAAGTGACTGACTGACATTGTGATTTAACAGAAAGAGAGCAAATTCAGAGTCAAGTGACTCTAGCTTCTATTCCTGGATCTGCTAACTAGCTATTGACCTTGGACAAATCACTTCCTCTCTAAGACTTAGTTTCACCAGCTGAAAATTGGAAGGGAAGGCTGTTGGTGTAGAAGGGCACACAATATGACCGATGACACTAGTAACAAGAATGACTGGCGGGTGACTATGGCAAGCCAGGGAGTACGTGCCTGTCTAAAAGGCATTCACATTCAAAAATATTTTGTAAATGAAAGCCATACAAAATGAGGCCATGGGCTATAATTTAGCCTATGGCTTGTCAGTTTGTGACTCCTCAGCTTTTCCAACCCTTATAATCTAAGGATCTACAACTGTACTATCCAATACAGTAGTTCACCACCTACATGTGGCTATCAAACACTTGAGATGTTGCTAGTCCAAACTGAGATACATTGTAAGTGAAATGCTACTCTCTCACACAATGGACTGCAAAGACTTCGTGCAAACAAGAGTGGGGCTCATTATAATTTCATATGGGTTACATGTTGAAATAATATTTTGGATATACTAGGTTAAGTAGATATATTATTAAAATTAATCCCACCTGTTTCTTTTTATTTTTTGAAATTGTGGCTCATATTATATTTCTATTAACACTGTTCTAGAACATAAATTAATCAAGGCTGGAACATATTAAATTACTTTTCAGGGATCACATGGCTAATAAGGAGTCAAATAGGGACTAGAAGTCAGGTCTTCTGCTTTCACTGCATTTTGTAGCTTCCCAATAAAACTTTATAGTATTGCTTACCCTAGGGCAGTCTAGTATATTCCAAAAAACTGATGGAAAGTCAAACAGTATCATTAAAGGGCATTAGACTAAGGTTCAGAAGTCTCTAGTTCAAGTTCCATCTGCTACCCAATCACTGTTTGACACTGGGCACATCGCTTCACATTCTAGGTCTGTTTCCTCAACTCTAAGATGAGGGACTGTAAATCACTGAAACCTTTTTGTCACTCGGGTGACCCTGCAACATTGACATTCTGCAGTTTTGTGAAGTGAATCTGGCGTATTACATTCCCAGAGAGAGGTCAATCTCCTGGACTTCATCAGGGTATGCAAAGTATGAAGACCTCTTAGAAGATAGCAAAGAAGCCCCCTTGGCAAAGTGTCAATCCATTAAGTGGACTGGTGAGCTACAAAGAAGACACTGATGATGAAGCCTGTGTAAACAACTTCACTTATCTTAGTAGCTCTAAACCATCTTTTTGAAAGTCAAACTGTCTTCCAGATGAGGATCATTATGCTGTTGCCTCAGCAGGTAAAATTAAATTCTGCTGCAATGCCAAATAGTTATATAATCTACAACCACTCCAGAGAAAATATCTAAAGAGCATTGAACAAAATCCAATGTGTAACAGCTTGAACTACATGAAGAAAGAGAGGGCTATCAATCTTTCTTTTTTTTAATTTTTGACACAGAGTCTTGCTCTGTCACCCAGGCTGGAGTACAGTGGTACGATCTTGGCTCACTGCAACCTCCGTCACCCGGGTTCACGCGATTCTCCTATCTCAGCCTCCCAAGTAGCTGGGATTACAGGCACATGTCACTATGTTCAGCTAATTTTGAATTTTTTAGTAGAGATGGGGTTTCACCATGTTGGCCAGGCTGGTCTTGAACTCCTGACCTCAAGTATTCCACATGCCTCAGCCTCCAAAGTGCTGGAATTGCAGGTGTAAGCCACAGTGCCCAGCAGGGCTATTAATCTCCACAATCTTTAGCTCATTTTCAAAATATCAAAATCATTTCACTTTGTGAATATACTAAAATTACTAAATTGTATACTTGAAATGAAATGTAAATTCTTTAATTGTATACTTCAAAAGAAATTTAATTTATTATATATAAATTACATCTTAATAAAAATATCCAACATTTCTATATAAATAACACCATAATAAATGTGCCCTACATATGAAATACTAAATTTACTACCAACAAGAATTTTTAAGAAGTTGATGTTGACAAACAATTAGACAGGCTCTAGGTTTACATACCATCAGTCATTTCAGATTAATCAGAACAAAACAGAAACACCTCATAGTCTACTTTTATTCTCAGAAAAGAATGCCTTCTCCATCCCTCATTGACTGTGGGGCACGAACACATCACTTCTCACCCTAGGGTCTCCAGTCCTTCCTCTGTAAAAGGAAGGGAGGAACTAGATACCCAGTGGAGTCCCTTATAGTTGGCATTCATTTCAACTCAACACTTTTAACAAATATTAATATACAAATCTACCTGATGTGAGACATAAGTTAAAAGTAGGTGCTTTTTTATTAGATGTTTGTTTTAAATTCATTAAATAACAAATTATCTGCAGCTCAGAATTTGCAAAGCATTTAAACTCTCATATTAGGGCTCCTGTGCTCTTGAAATAACTTCTCAGCTGGGCTGCATTGCAAATTTGATGTCGAAGAATGCATACCACCATTAATTTACATATATTATGGACTCACGTGAATTTCCACATAAAACACTAAGTATGGAAGTCCCTCCTCTTTGCTTAAAAAATAGAATACATTCAACTCTGTGAGAGGTCTTACCAAACAAAATACTATCAATCTCTCAGATGTATAGTCTCCAGTCTACCAGCAGGGGTCAGGGCAATGTGGGCCAAAGAGAAAGGATTACTGTCACTTTCAAGAAAATGCTGCATTGCCTTGGAAGGAAAAGTCACTAGACAGTTTATACTGTATTGGCTCGGTGTTTCAAATGGAAGGATGAATGTGCAGCCAGAGAGAGAGATATAGCGTAGAATAAAAAAACAGTTAAGATAGAAAAACAGATAGATCAAAGAGATGAAGTAGATAAGAGAAATATAAAACAATATAAAATATTCACAAAACTATATATCTAGAGTAAGATATACAGATACATAGATTAGATATTAAAATACAAAGATTAAAGATAAATAAAACAGATATATAGGTAAACAGAGTAGATAGATAGACGGAGATTGATAAATGGATTAGAAAGATACAGATGGATAAAACAGGTTACTTTATTATACACACGTAGAGAGCTTAGACAGTTGTAACACACACCAAAACAGATTAGATGGATAAGACAGCAGCTTCTGCCCTCCTAATCGTAGGTATATGAGAAAACTACAAAGAATAATTATATAATACACTGTGTTATCCATATGTTACATATAAATATACTGTTGATTATATGATTTGACAACCACCATTACCCTGAGAGGAAGACATTATTATCTTTATTGTGTAGTTAAGGAAGCAAACTCAGACAAAATGGAAGTGAGCCTATGTTTGCTATTCATGATTTACATGTATTATATTTAATTCTCATAACTACCCACAAAGTCGTTTATAGACAAGAAGACGGTCTCAGAAACGAAAAGTAATTTGGCTAAGAGCATACCAGCGGTAGCATCAGAATTCCAGCTCCAAAGTCTATGACATTCCCTCTGTATTTCAATATCACCACTTCAGGCAGTCACATAGAGAATCCTGGATGGCATGTTAAACCGTGAAAGAGCTGGTACCCACCTGTTAATGAAGCTGAGTGGTCTGAGCCAGCAAGTACACACATTGCTTTAGAATTCTCTAGACCTACAAAAGAAAAAATTTTCTTCTGAATTACATTTATAACAGAAAGAACTGGGCAGAGAGGGGACATTCAGTCAGCACCACCCGGGCGTGGGAGACACTCAGCCAGTGCAGGCAGGCCTGAGTCAGCAGCACTGGCCAAGAAGATGGCTGGCATTGTAGGGAGCCTGGTAACACACCAGGAGATTGAACAATCAAGCAAATATATTCGGGATAAAGGAGCCAGATTCATCACCATTCAAAAAGGGGAGGAAAGGTATAGATATGAAAAGGGGAAAGGCTAGAATCAACCATGTAATATTGGATAGTAATTGGAAAAATCAGCGTAAATTCATGATTTCTAGTAGAGACAGATAAATAGACATAGGTGTGTGTATGTAAAAATGTGTGTGCATGTGTGTGTGTGTGTGTGTGTCTATTCCTAACTCCAGAGGTTGAGTGGGTCTAGAAGCAATGACATCTCATACATTCAGCTGCCATCATATGCAGGCACTTAAATAACCCCAAGCCTCCTAAGAACACACAGTCAGAATCAGATTCTGAACTGGGCTTCTTTCTCCAAATTCAGCATTTTTCCTTCCTTAATTACACTGCTAAAAGTGGAGCTAGCCTGTGATGACATGCAGTCTAGCATGCAGATAGATGCAGACTTATTCTGTAACTTTTTTTTTCTGACACTTCTTTTTAATTAATAACTGTTGTAATAAAATGGCCCTCACACCTTCAAGTGTCCTCTGGAATGATACAGGACAAAGCAGATGTTTTCACCCACGTTCACCAGAGAGGAAGTACTGGGCCCCTAGTGTCCAGGTGAGGAGGGGACAGCCAGGGTTCCAGCTCCAGAACCTTTGGCAATGAGGTAAGTAGTGGAGGATGAAAAGTGAAAGACTTTGAGGACTGGAAGTTGATGATCCATTCTCTTTTTTTTTTTTTTTATACTTTAAAAGTTCTAGGTATCATTGTGCATAAACGTGCAGGTTTGTACATATGTAACTTGTGCCAGTGGTTGTCGTGCTGCACCCATCAACTCTGTCAGCACCCATCAATTCGGCATTTATATTGCAGGTTATAGGAACTCCCAATGCAATCCCTCCCCCCTCCCCTCCCATGATTAGGCCCCGATGTGTGATGTTCCCGCTTCCGAGTCCAAGTGACTCATTGTTCAGTTCCCACCTATGGGTGAGAAAACGCAGTGTGGTTTTCTGTTTCTTGTTGATAGTTTGCTAAGAATGATGGTTTTCCAGCGGCCATCCATGTCCCTACAAAGGACCAAATTCATCTTTTTTAATGGCTTGGCATAGTAATTTCCAGGTGTACATGTGCTACATTTTTCTTAATCCAGTCTGTACAGATGGACATTTTGGGTTTGATTCCCAAGTCTTTGCTATTGTGAATAGTGCGCGCAATAAAAACATACGTGTGCATGTGCTTTATAGCAGCATGAGGTTATAACCTTTTGGATATATACCCCAGTAGTGGGATGGCTGGGTCATATGGTACATTCTAATGTCTCATCAGAGAATTCCCCCAAACCAACTCTGAATGTAAGCTGTGCCCCACCCAAACAGATGCCAAACAGGTTGTTTAAATGAAATAAAATAAAAAACATTTTTTCCCTCTAATAACAGGTCCTGTGCTAAAATACAGAGCAAAATGACCCACAGTTTCCATCCTTTAAAAGTTCATAATCTTTAGCATATGAGAAAACATACAGACAATTCATAATAATACAATATATTGTGCTATCCATGCATGTGAAGCTAATGCAGTGAATGCTAGAAAAGAAAAGGTCTTTACTGAGAAAGGTGTATCTGAGCTAGGCCTAGAAAAATTCTTAGAATTTTTCCCAGCGGGAACACAAAGGAAAAGCTTTTCAGGCAGACGTAACAGTTTGCCCATAAGCACAGAGAAATGAGAAGGCAGGATATGCCTGGGGAGAAGTGAATACCTTGATGAAGAAAACAAAAATGTTTGAGAAGTCTAAGTTTACATTATACATGTTTCTAATGTCATGTGAAGTGGACTACCTGTCCCACATCCAGTGCTCCTTCTCCTTTCTAAGAGTACCCTCCCCAGCTCAACCCATGGGTTTCAGGGAAGCTAAGTCCACCTCTAGCTGAAAGAGAACATCTCTAGGACTTAGAAAAATCAGAATGATCTCAACACCCAATTACATCACTCCCACTGCAACCCATCCTTCCCTATTTTTCCCCCACCCCTTCCCACCACCCTCAAAAATCCCTGATTTGTTCCAGGCAACAGGAAAAGTAGCTACAAGTCTACTATGCAAGTTTTTCCTACAGCCAAGCCTCGGTAAACTGGGTCACAAAGTAAAAGAGTGAGAAAACAGAAAAGGGAGAAGAGGAGGGAATGGAGACATGATACAGTATACAGAGGGAGAAAGGCCCACAAGGAGAGCAGAGAGAAAGAACGAGAGAGAGAGACAGGGGAAGAAGGGTAGGGGGAAGAAAAGGAAGGAGAAAATACAGACCAAATGACCAACAGACCTATGGGCAGAACACGTTACTTACTCCTCGTATTTTCGCATAGAAAGATTTCCCTGTGGTAACACTCCTGGCCCCTCTGTCTACATCCTCACTCACTCCTGCTTCCTTTTTGGGAGAAGGAACTGGCCATGCAAGGCATGGTCCTCCTGGGCTCCCTCTTTGGGGTGTGCCTGCCTGCAGAGAGGGTACGTCCTCATGTCCTCTTGGTCAGGTGTTAAGTTTAGCAGGACCAACTCTATACAGCTACCACAGTGCTTGGTGGGTAAATTCAATCTGAGATTCAGAATTAGAGGCTCACTATGACTATACATTGTCTTCAAACCCCTAATCATGTCTTCCAATCTAGCTTTTAACAGTCCTAGAGTTACCATTTCAATCTCCACCTACCTGACTTGCATCTATGCCTCAATGGGTTCCAAACTCTGGCAGCAAAGAGAGTTGCTTCTACTGGGCTGACAAAAACTGCCAGCAAGACTAACAGACCAACTAATAGAGAAAGTTAGAGAGACCCAGAAATAACAAAATCAAAAATCCATTTAATCCTTTTCTGCATGTTTATGTCTCTACTTCCTGACAAAGAACAAATATAGGACTAAAGAAAGAAGCATCTTACCTGTCACTCTGCTTGGTTCCTTTGCTGTGAAAAACAATGGAAGAGTCTGCCCAGGGCACAACCGTCGTCCACATGATGCCAAACCAGTCCCCCACTGGAACACGATGCCACTCGCTTCCCAACAGAATGGAAGAGAAAGCAGAGAAGATGCACATCAGGATAAGACTAGATTGCTCTTTGAATCTCACTGCTATGAGAAATTCCCGGTTCTTTCTCAATTAATACGAGTGTTATGGAGAAGCTCAATTGCTTCAAGAGGTCCTGCAACTGGTCCAGGGATTACCACCAAGCCAATCACAAATTCAGTCTTCAGGGCAGACTAAGACCATCAAAGTAAATTCCAATACCACACAACTTCCTATGAAAAGTTCCGGGACACTCCTCCAGAGTCAAATCAGTGGAATGACACCTTATTCATGATTAACCTGAAAAGACAACTCAGACCCGAGACAAAGCAAAAAAGAACCTTGAAGATCATCAAGTCCATTCCTCACATTTAGTAGATGAGAAAACTGAGGCCCTGAAGAAAGGATGTGATTTGTCTGCCCACGCAGGAAGGTAACAGCAGAGAAAATGCCAGGACTCAGTTCTTCTAACACCTAATGTAGTGCCCTTTCCACGACACCAAGATGAATTCAAATATTCCTAATTGCCAAGTAAATACATACTTATGACTGCAAGATAGCTTCTTAATAGCCATGATTTCAGTGGAATGGCCTTTTACTTTCATGCCCACTGAATCTAATTCATGTACCTATGTTCTGAACCTCATACAAAGGCAAAGATGAAATTCTAGATATTTGGTCTACAGACAGGTGTGTGCAACTAGGATCCATCACCCAACAGCAACATTAAAGTTCTGCTCCTTTGGGAGTATCCTATAAACAGCAGTCCTTTTTTAGGCTGTAAATAGACAAGGCTGTTTTGTGAAAAATAAGCTATGACCACTGAACACAATGTGAGCAAAGCACAGTGTTGAAACAAAAACTTATCTCTTCAACAAATTGACTACAAGAGGGAAAAAAAAAGAGGAAAAACTTTACAGATTATAAGAGACTTCAAATAGCTGACAGGAGATTAATATCCAGAATATATAAAGAACTCCTAAAACTCAACAACCAAAAGAAACAACTCAATTAAAAAATGGGCAAAGATGTAATCCCAGGACTTTGGGAGGCTGAAATGGGAGGACTGTTTGAGCCCAGGAGTTTGAGAAGAGCCTGGGCAATATAGTGAGATCTCATTTCTACAAAACAATTTAAAAATTAGCCAAGCATGGTGGCGAACACCTGCAGTCCCAGCTGCCTGGAAGGCTAAAGTGGGAAGATCACTTGTGCCTGGGAGGTGGAGGCTGCAGTGAGCCAAGATCACGCCACTGCACTCTATCCTGGGCAACAGAGTAAGATGCGGTCTCAAAAAAAAAGCAGGGAAGGAGGGTGCAGTGCAAAGAATTTGAATAGACATTTCTCCAAGAAGATACACACATGTCCAGTAAAAACATGAAAAGATGCTCAACATTGCTAACCATTAGGAAAATGAAAAGAGATATCACCTCACACACATTTTGATGCTACCATTTTAAAAAAACAGAAAATAACAAGTGTTGGTGAGTTTTTGGAAAAATTGGAACCTCGTGCACTCCTGGTGGAAACAAAATGGTACAACTTCTGTGGAAAATAGTATGGTAGTTCCTCAGAAAATTAAAAATAGAATTACCATATGAACTGATAATTTTACTTCGAATATATATCCAAAAGAATTGAAAGGAGGATCTTGAAGAGATATTTGTACACCCACGTTCATATCAGCATTATTCATAATAGCTAAAACATGGAAACAACTCAAATGTCCGTTGACAGATAAATGGTAAACAAAATGTGATATATCCATACAATGGAATATTATCCACTTTAAAAAGGACCTAAATGCTGATATATCCTACTCCATGGATGAACCTTGAGGACATCATGCTAAGTGAAATACACCAGTCACAAAAAAGACAAATACTGTATGATTCCACTTAAATGAGGGACTTACAGTAGTCAAAACCACAGAGACAGCAAGTAGAATAGTGATTGCCACAGGCCAGTGGAATGGGGAGTGGGGAGTTACTGTTTAATGGGTATAGAGTTTCAATTTTGCAAGATGAAAAGAGTTCTGGAAATGGATGGTGGTGATGATTGCATAATGATATGAATGTACTTAATATACTTAAAAATGATTAAGATAATAAACTTATACTATGTATATTTTACCATTATAAAAAATTAAGAAAAAAAATTTTTTTAAAAAAAGAAAGACTTGTGATACATATCAACCAATTACAATATGTAGACCTCATTCAGGCTGGGCACAGAGGGTCACACATTGTAATCCCAACACTTTGGGAGGAGAAGGCAGGAAGATCGTCAGAGGCTGGGAGTTCAAGACGAGTCTGGGCAACATACCAACACTCATCTCTACAAGAATAAAAATGTAAAAATTAGCGGAGTGTGGTGGCACACATCTGTAGTCCCAGCTACTTGGAAGGCTGAACCAAGAGGACTGCTTGAGTCCAGAAATTTGAGGTCGCAGTGAACCATGAACACACCACTGCACCCCAGCCTGGATAAGACAGGGGGACCCTATCTTAAAAAATACATATATATGCATGTGTGCGTGTGTGTGTAAGTGTGTGTGTGTATGTGTGTGTGTGTATATATAGGCATGGGAAGAACTATATCCCCCTAAAATTCAGTTGTTGAAACCCTAATGCCCAGTGTAATTAGATTTGCAGATAGGGGCTATGGAATGCAATAAAAGTTTAAGGGGGTCATATGAGTAGGGCCTTAATCTAATAGGACTGGTGTCCTTACAAGAAGAGGAAGAGACATCAGAGATCTCCCCCTCTCCACAGGCACACCAAAAAAGGCCACGCAAGAACCAAGTAAGAAAGTGGTCACCTACAGACCAGGGAAAAAAAAAAAAAAAAAACTCAAAAGAAACCAATCCTGACAACACAATAATCTTAAGACTTTTAGCCTCCAGAATGATGAGAAAATAAATGTCTGTTCTTTAAGCCTCCCAGTTTGTGGTATTTCGTTATGGCAGCCCTAGCAGATTAGTACTGTGGTACATCCATACCAACAAATACTACTCAGCCATGAAAAGGAATGAATTACTGATATACACAACTTGGATGAACGTCTAGGGAATTAGGTTGAGTGAAAAAAGCCAACCTCAAAAGGTTATATACTGTATGATACCATTCATATAACATTTTTGAAATGACAATATCATAGAGGTGGAGAACAGAAGAGTGCTTAGCCTAGGGCTAAGAAGTGGTTATAGGCAGGTAGAAATGGGTATGGCTATAGAAGGGCAACAGGAAGGATCCCTGTGGTAACGGAACTGTTCTATGTCTTGATTGTATCAATGTTAATATCCTCATTATGTTATTGTACTATAGTTTTGCAAGATACCATTAGGGGAAACTGGGAAAAGAATACACGAGGTCTGTTTTATTTTTGCACCTGCATGTGCATCTGCAATTATCTCAAAATAAAAAGTTGAATTTTTTTTGAAGCATAATCAATGCTAAGCTCAGGACTATCAGCACAGTCCTGCATTGAGCTCTTCCTCACCTCCTCTCTCCTTCCTCCACTCCACAACTGGACTCACGAAGCACTTGAGCCTCAGCTGCCACAGCCAATTAGTGCTGTCCTTCAGTTCAAAAGGAGTAAGAGCAGAAAAAATGAAAAGGGGAGAGATAAAAGGGTCACCATTCTCCCACATGCCACCTCCCTGTCCCTCTCACATACAGACTGTCAGTCCCATCACCCACTCACAGTACAGGAGACAAGCTCACTTAAAGCTTTTAAATTAATAAACATTAAAACCCATTAGGAAGGCAGTGCAGTTGCCTGCAAAGAATATGGGCCTTAGGATGCAAACCATCCCAGCCTCTGATTCCAGCTCTACCTTACTCCCCGTGTAAGCTTACACAAGCACTTTAACTCTGTGCCTCAGTTTCTTCACATGTAAAATGTAACCCGCATCACTTCCTGGTTGTGAGGATTAAAGTAATCAAATCAAATAGCACCTAGCACCATACCTAGCACATAAAGAGCTAGAAAACTTCATTTCCTTCCTCCCTACCTGCTAATGTCTTTCCCACATGACTTCTGCCTTATGTTCTCTCCTTTTCATCAGAACCACAATATAGCAGGACCCTTTGAAATATTCCCTAAAGGGTTTGTCCCCTAAAGTTCAGTTTCCTCTTATTACAGACCTATTTTTTAAAAAGGGGGTAGGCTGGGCACAGTGGCTCACACTTGTAATCCCAGTACTTTGGAAGGCCAAGGTGGGAGGACTACTTGAGGCCAGAAATTCAAGACCAGCCTGGGCAACATAGCAAGACCCTGTCTCTACAAAAAGATCTTAAAAATTAGCAGGGCATGGTGGTATGCACCTATAGTTCTAGCTACTCAGGAGGCTAAGGGAGTTAGACAGCTTGGGCTCAGGAGTTCAAGGCTACAGTGAGCTATGGTCGAGCCACTGTACTCCAGCCTGGGCAACAGGTTAGACCCCATCTCTAAAAAATATTAAAAATAAAAATAAAAAATAAAGATAAAATGATCACCTGTAGCAGCTAATGCATGCCTCAGTCCAGCAGCAATACAAACAACCTTCTCTTTATGGAGCTGTCAAAATAAAGAAAAGGATTTAGATCTCAGAACCATCCATCTACAAAATTGTATATAATTTATACCCAAATACAATGCAGTACGCTCCTCACTATGGGTCTGACTGGTTTAAAGCAACCACTCCCCCAACATTTCCACCCATAAATACCTCTATATTTATCCCTAAAAGAAAAAAAAGTATCTTTTAAAATGCCATATCACAACACCACATGACAACAACTCTCAGGGCTGAAAGGCACTTATAAGGTCATCCAGTCCAAGAGTTAGTAAATGTTTTCTGTAAAGGGACAGTTGGTAAATGTTTTACAGGCCATAGTTTCTGTCACACTACTCAGCTCTGCCATTGTAACATAAAAGCAGCTCCAGACTATACATAAACGAATGAGCATGACTGTGCCAGTAAGACTTTATTTACCAAGGGTTCAAAGTTTCCCAACCTGATCTAGTCCAATCCCCATCCAACAACACCCCACCAAGTGGTCATCCAACTCCTGCCAAACACCTACCCCCAGTGACACAGGGATCACCATTTCCCCAGATGCCTGTTCCATCTTTGCACAGTTCCATTTATCTCTTTAGGTGGAACCAAATCTATCTGCCTGCAACTCCTGACAATGCTTTCCAAATATTTGAAGACAGTTGTCATGTCCTCCCTAAGACATCTTGTAGTGGTTTTAAAAATAGGTCCTCAAATTCTTTGCTACTCCTCCCTTCAAGATGTGGAGCTTAATACCCCTCCCCTTGTGTGGGCTGGACTTAGTGACATGCTTTTAATAAAGAGAATAAAGAAGCAATGAGTGACTCAGAGTCTAGGCAAAAAAAGGCACTAAGGCTTCCTGCTTAGCATCTCTGTGTCTCTCATCACTCCTGGCGGAAACCAGATGCTATGTCTGAAAAGTCCAATAGAAAGGTTCACATGGCAAGGAACATGCAACCATTAGGGCTTTATCACATTTGTTTATTTACAGGTTCACGGAGACCGCAAGCAGACCCAGCTAACATCTCAACTGCAACCTCATGAGAGACCAGCTAAGCTGTTCCTGAATTCCTGACTCTCCAAAACTGTGGTATAATAAATGTTTGCTGTTTTAAGCTGCTAAGGTTTGGAGTAATTTGTTACACAGCAATAGATAACTAATGAAGATCTTTTCTTTAAGCAAATATCCCCCATTCATCAGCCATCACTGGGTTTCAAATTCCCTTCCCCTCCTGGTCTTCACTTCTATAAATATGCTCTAGTTGTTCAATATTTCTCTTTTAAAGCAACTCTATAGCATCATTCTAACCCCATTAAGGTTTATCACATTTGTTTATTTACAGGTCCCCAGTGTCTTTCTAAACTTTAGGACTCTCAAGGGCAGGACCTGAGTCTTATATACCTTTATGCCCAGGGCCTAAGCACTAAATCCACAACAAAACATGACATCACAGATGCAGGCTGAATGGCAGAAAGGACTGAGCTCTAGCCTTCCTTCTTCTGAAAACTATACTTCTGTCAATGGAGTCCACAATCACATTAGCTTTCGGGAAGATCAAATCTTAGTGTTAATACAATTTGAACATATCATCCTTTATATTTTTCTTTTGTTTTTCCCCAAAAAACTAACTGAAGGGCTTTACATGTGACTTCAGTCTCTAACACCACTCACCTCCACCTCTTACTCTCCATCCCAACTGCTGCTGCTTTAGTTTGAGCCACAGTCATCTCATTTGGATTGTTAGCAAGAGTTTCCTAAGTAATCTTCCTTCAGTCCATCTTCTACTACCCTATCTGACCTCCCTACCGTGCTGTTCTTACCATGTGTCACATACAACCACCCTGATTGCCCCATTCCCACCTACTCTACCCTGGAACTCCCACCTCTTCCTTATATTCCAACCATACTACACTACTTACTATATCTCAAACTCTTCTGTTTTATTCTGCTCCACTTTTGCTTACATGGTTCCTTCTGCCTAGAATGTTCTTCTTTTGTACCCACTCTGAGCATCCTCCTATCCCAAGACAGGTAAACTTCTATTTAACTTTTGAGACTTAGCTTAAGCCTCTTCTCACCCCACCTTCCCCTAGATGCTCAGTACTCCCTCCTTTGGGGATATACACGCATCTGTCATAGTTCTGACATGGTATTACATTTAAGTATTTATGTGCCTATCATGTCCTACCAAACTATAGCTCTCAACTGCTAGGACGGGTCTTATTCAACTTTGCTCCCACTGCCTAAATATAGTACCTACACATAATGATTGTCATTAAATAAATGCATGAATTTCCATTAAATTTCACTTTGGCACATTGTTGCATAGAATATCACCTGTCAAAATGTTTTTACTTTCTGATTCTGTCATTCAACATATTTTAACCATTATTCCTCTATTCCTTAATTATATAAAGTATAATTAAGCTAAATTAATTATAACTTATATGTAGGTGCTTACCAGGCCACCTATTTGCAATTGGGAGCTATAATACTTCCTTCAGGGGCTACAGAGCCTAGACTTGTGTGCATACCATGGGAACGATGACCCCAAATAACAGTCTACAGACCAGCAACTGAGTTCAGCAAGCTGGCAGGGGCGGACCCAAGCTTTCTCCAGGGAAAAAAACATCTCCACTACTAATCAGAGTTTAGGAAAATTAGATCAGAGCAGGGCAACTTAGGTGGTAAAACTCATTTTTGATTCACGCATATTTCTTTTAAAATTCTATATTCCTATTATGATCACTTACAATATAAACTTCACAAAAAGGGGTAATTTTAAGTATGATGCACTGAATTAAAGAACTCTGAACTAGGGCCAACAGTCCTATTTAACACTTGTTTTGTCCAATATGGTAACCACTACCTACACATAGCTCTTGAAAACTTGAAATGTGATTACACTAAACTGAGACATATTGTAAGTAAAAAATGCATACCAGAGTTCAAAGCCTTAGTACAAAATCAGTATAAAATATCTCGCTAATAATTTTTATACTGAATTAGCCGGGCATGGCGTCAGGCACCTGTAATCTCAGCTATTCGGGAGGCCGAGGCAGGGAACTGCTTGAACCTGGGAGGCAGAGGCTGCAGTGAGCCGAGATTGCACCACTGCACTCCAGCCTGGGTGACAGAGCAAGACTCTGCCTCAAAATAAAATAAAACAGGCTGGGCGCGGTGGCTCAAGCCTGTAATCCCAATACTTTGGGAGGCCGAGATGGGCGGATCACGAGGTCAGGAGATCGAGACCATCCTGGCTAGCACAGTGAAACCCCGTCTCTACTAAAAAAATACAAAAAACTAGCCAGACAAGGTGGCGGGCGCCTGTAGTCCCAGCTACTCGGGAGGCTGAGGCAGAAGAATGGCGTAAACTCGGGAGGCGGAGCTTGCAGTGAGCTGAGATCCGGCCACTGTGCTCCAGCCTGGGCGACAGAGCGAGACTCCATCTCAAAAAAAAAAAAAAAAAATTAAAACAAAAAATAACTTTATACTGATGACATGCTGAAATAATAGTGATAATAGTGTAGATACACTGTATTAATTTAAAAGTTATTAAAATTAATTTCACCTACATGCTACAACATGGACAAAACTTGAAAGCATCAAGTGAAGTAAAAGGTTAGCCAGGTCACATATTTTATTATTTCATTTATATGAAATGCCCAGAACAGGCAAATCCATAGAGACAAAAAGTATATTAGTACTCACCAGGGGCTGAGGGGAGGGGAGAATAGGAATTGACTGCTATTAAGTATATAGTTTCTTTTGGTGGTAATGAAAATGTTCTAAAATAAGATAATGATATTGGTTGTTCATTTCTGTGGATATACATTTTAAAGGGGTTAATTTTATGGTACCTGAATTATAGCTCAATAATGCTTTTATTTTAAAAATTAATTTCACCTGTTTCTTTTTTTAAAAGGGCTGCCAGAAAATTTTAAATTATATACAGCTCACATTATATTTCTACTGGCTGGCACCGGCCTATACCATTTGCCCAGCTTAGTGTCTTTTGACAAATCACTTCTATTTGGACCTATTTCTAACATAATTTCCATTATTACTAATTTTAGAACTGTAAAATGTCATTAATACCCTTATGAGATGTATTACTTTTATTGTTTTATTTCACAAAACTTCATATAAAGTGTATAAAAACTAACAGAGGTTTTCATTCACAACGTCTACCTCCCAACTTAACTTTTCCCAGAAGGACCTATTTTTCAACTCGAATTCTCCTACCCCATGGGTTTTCAGGGATCCTGACAGCCTTTTATTCTGGGGAGAGATAGGTTAATACCTCAGAAACACTTTAACAGGTCATGGGCGAGCTAAATATTAACTGTCCTCACCTCAATGGCCTGGGGAACCACACATCTTCGAGGTCCATGAGGAACTCCTAACTGGCCAAAGGAGTTGGATCCACATGATAGAACGTGACCGTTTTCTGCAAAATACAAATACTTAACTTGCAAATCTATGAAGTAAGATGTCTGTGACCAATGGTTTAATGGTGCAGGGTGAGAGATGCAAAGCAGATGAGGGGAAATGCTTCAGTGCATTCAGACCATATTCCCTGCTTTTATTCCTCTGGGAATGAAAACACTGGGCACCAGGTTAAGCATTCTACACAGACTATCTATTCTATTACCTCATTAATAACAGATTATCTGTGTAGAACACTTAACTCAGTGCCCAGTACTGGGATGGGAGGATAGTAATTTCTCACTTTTCATGCTTCCATGTGACAAAGTTTCCATTAGTAAAACACTCCAGCTTTTCTCTGTGCCCTTCCCCATCCTCACTGCTTTCTAGGAGACAGCAGTCATGTAACCAACTGGTGAGTTTAGGAGATGGGACAGGACATGTGTGGCTTGGCACCTCCCTGTCAGTCATTCTAGGTTGACACATAGGAAGCATTTCCCTGTGGGGAAAGCCTAGAGATTTGGGGGTAAGTCTGGACCAGAAGAATATTAGGACCACTGGCCTCATCATTAATCCCGTCCTCCAATTTAGCCTTTGCCAGTGAAAAGCCAATAGTTTTTCATCTCCATTACTGACTTCTCTCTGCCTTTCTCACAACTGGCTCCAAATGTGAGCAGGAAAGAGCATTATCTACTAACTTCTTACAATCCAAAACACAGGCTCACAATAAACACTTCATAAATGATAGTTATTATTTAGATTCTAATAATTACCATCAAATTCAACAAATATTACAGAACCCCTCCACAGAGGAGAATGGTGACACTTGAGCAGGGTTTTAAAGCTGGGATTTGAGTCCATCAGACAGACAAGAGGGGTTGGTCCAGACAGACAGAAGAGCAAGTACGGCTTGGTATGACTAGAAAGAAAAGTATGAGGAGTGTGGAGAATAAGAGACAAGGCACAAAGATAGCTAGGGAACAGTTACAGAAGGCCAACGCTAAAAAGCTAGGGATCTGAGCTATGTCTGGGAGAATCCACAAGGGTTTATGACAGAAGAGTGACAGAAGATGCCCTTGCAGGAGGACTGTGGCAAAGAGGGAGCCTGGTCAGAAACCACAGATGGTCCTTTAAATCCAGAATGGCCAGCTAGACAGAGCAAAGCTGAACAGAGAGGTCAAAATTGCTTCAAGGGAACAGACATCAGCTGACAAAGTAACTACTTCTGGCTGTTCCCAAGCGCATTATTCTAATAACCCTCTGGCCATATCCTATCCTGCTACCTGGCTTTACAAAGACCAAACAGATCTGCCCAACACCAATTATTTAAAAAACAAAAAAATCCCACAGTGGGAAAAAGCTGCCATCACTGTTTTGACAACCAGTATTGCCTCATATTCTCCTACCACACTCCCCACAAATAACCCTTCGCTGCCACTGCTGGCCACTGGCCAGCTACCCCAGGCACGCAGCTTATCATGAACTTTTGGGACAGGAAATGGCCAGCAAAGGTGATCTAGTCTATTCCCTACTCTCTGACAAAAGTTTTCCACCCCAATCCCAGTCTCCTTTACCATTAAATTCTCCTTAGAAAAGATAGTCCACAACTTTCCTTGACAACCAGAGGGAAAATTTGTGTGTGCTTTTTATTTTTATTTATTTTGAGATGGAGTATTGCTCTGTCGCTCAGGCTGGGGTGCAATGGTGCATCTCAGCTTACTGCAACCTCCACCTCCCAGGTTCAAGTGATTCGCCTGCCTCAGCCTCCCAAACAGCTGGGACTATAGAGTAGCTGGGACTATAGGCATGGGGTACCACACCTGGCTAATTTTTGTATTTTTAGTAGAGACGGGGTTTTACCATGTTGCCCAGGGTGGTCTCGAACTCCTGACCTCAAGTGATACACCCGCCTTGGCCTCCCAAAGTGCTGTAATTACAATTGTGAGCCACCGCACGGGGCCTTGTGTGTGCTTTTTAAACACAAAGACGTTTTCATTTAATCGGCAGTCACCACCATCATACTGTTCTCACCCAAAGCCTTTGTGGTGATACAAATTTACCTAGGAGTGAACTCACCTGTGAGTATAATGGTAAAATCCCAGCCACAGGCCACCTGTTGGATGGGACAGCCAAAGAGGGATTTGCAGGGGGTAAAATATGGGATATCCTCTGTGTGACCAAGCCCCAGTTGCCCATCTTTGTTCAGACCACAAACAAAGAGGTCTCCTCCATCTGCAAAATATAAAGGCATCAGTGATAGTATGCACAGGGAAAAACACAACTGCAAAATGAACAAAAAGATTTCACTAATTATTTGGAGTCTCAGACCAATAACTTTTTTTCCCATCCAAGTTAATAAGTTGTGTATGTTCATGTATTCTGGAGCCAAACAACACAAGGCCAAGGGCCTCAAACTAATACCTACATAGAAACTTCAAGTCTTGGAGCAGTGGTCAATCACCAAACTGAGCATCTACTGGAACAAAAAGCTAACATTTATTCAACATTTAGAATGTGCCAGGTACTGTTTTAACAGCTTTTTATGCAGGGCGGATTCATCCTTTAGGCACAGTGTCTAGGGCCCACAACACTTTCAGAGGCCGATAGAGTGGCTTAATTTTTAGTTATTTTGAAATGAGAAAAAGATAATATAGTAGCAATGCATATATAACACTAAATCTGGAGTGGATTATATTAATATCCATCTTTATACCAACACAGTTGTAAAATATAATTTTATTTCTTTACAAAGAAAAGGGTCCATAAAGGGAAAAGCACCCAGGACCCATGACAGTCAGAATGGAGTCCTGCTAACTCACTGGTTCTCTTCACCCACCATTATTATCCTCATGTAACAGATTCAGAAACTGTGGCTATTTGCCCAAGGCCACATAGATAATAAATCACAGAACCAGGATCTGAACCCAGAGATTTGATTCCAGAGCTCATGTTCTTAACCAGATGCAATATGCCCCCCTTTACAACACTGTAGCACTTGTACTACTTGTTAAGTGCTATCCTAGATACAGTAAGGGAAGATTAAGGGAAATGCACAGTTTTTGCTCTCAAGGAATATCCAATCTAATTACAAACACTTCTAACTCCTATGGTGTAAAATATACATTGTAACCCTGCCACTTATTTGCCTTGTGATGTTAAGCAATCAGTGTTCCTTTCTGAGTTCATTTGTATAATGGAGGCGGTGAGGGAAAGAGGTGGCCTAGAAGAAGATCTCTGAAGTCCTTCTAACCCTGAAAATCTAGGATCCTCTGATGGCAATTTGGCTCTTTCACAAAATGTTTCACAAAAATACATTATTTTCCTCTGCAAAATACAAAAGGCTGAAAAATGGCAATATCACATCCAGGGGAAAATGTCTAACTAAGAAAATGAGTGACTATCTACTTTTGAAGGAAGTTACCTGTGACAACTGCAGAGTGGCCCCCTCCTCCTGTGATCCTCCTGACACTCCTGGGATTTTTGAAGGAAGTTACCTGTGACAACTGCAGAGTGGCCCCCTCCTCCTGTGATCCTCCTGACACTCCTGGGTTTACAGAAGTCATTCAGTTGCTGGGGCAACAGCACATCTTCCTTATGGCCGAGGCCAAGTTGCCCATAGCTATTTGCACCCTACGGATGAACAAGCCAAAGATGAAAAAGTTTGGGAACCGCAACTGTCAATGTCTATTTACCTGTCTCTATCTTTCTCACCCTGACGTATCTCTCAGAGCCTACAACAGATGAGATTTCTTAGGCTCATTCTTAAAAAAAAAAAAAAAAAAAAAAAAATTAGCTCCTTCATGGCAAATACTCACAGCACTGTTTATTCAAATATATAATAACAAGCACCAGAAAACAACATGTAACACCGTCTCCTGACCCCTGATCTGTAATACCATTAGTAAGAGACTCACGACCATAATAGTGGAGGAAATTCACGTCCAGGAAAGTTCCTAGGTAGGTACCCTGGCAGGCTGAATTTACTGGGGCAAAGGACAAATGCCCTGCCTCTTGGCCTCCTGCAGCAGCTGAAGAACCCACACTTTTTTCTACCTCGGGCCCTAGAAGGCAAAGCAGCAATGCCAGCCATGGTTGGGGGGGCATGAGTCCTATGAGGTCCTTGGCCTAGCCCAAACCTCTAGAGGTAATAGGGTAAAGTAGCCCTTCCGCTTAGAGTGGCCATGAAAAGAGAGGCCATATCCTAAATCAAGGTTCTTCTGACTGAGAACAAGACAGCCTCTTGAGGAGGAGGGCCTTGTCTTCTCTAGAGAGAGTTCTGAGCCTCGAGTCCTTGGCAGAAGTATCTCATATCTCTCCTTACTCCCTCCCACCACACCCATGTCCCATGCCACCTCACTGCTTTCCCTAGCTGAACTTCAGCCCCTAAAAGAGAACACTATCCAGCACATTTCAAATAAATTATAAATATGGACACAGAATCCAAACAAAGTTCCAGTAGAAGTTGCTCACAGACCCCTACAGGGGCCAGCATGAAGAAAAATGAAGGTCATTCCTTTGTTATATGTGTCTCTGGAGCTGTGGCCAAAACTGTCTCCCCTTGTCCCTGAGTAATCATGGGGACAGCTCAGGACAGACAGAGTTTCAGACTTAGAAACACTCTCACCCCATCTCCTTTCTTCCCTCCTTAAATCCCTTCCCCAAAATCTGAAAAGAAAAATAATAATAATTCGCTCACTGAAGGACTTTGGAGCATTTGGGAATGTAAATCTTACCCTTCCTTTGTCAAGTGGGAAACTGACCAAAGAGGAAATGACCTGTTAGGCTCATTCTTACCGTCTGTTATATGCAACCCATATTTAGATGGAGGCCCCAACCTCAGAACACCACGATTTCCATATGAGAAGAGTCCTAAGCACCCACAACTCAGCCAGTGATATTCCTCATCTTTCCCTTCTTATGCTCCAGCCCCCACGTATTGCCTTTGGGAGACAGCACAGGGGTTCCTTCTGATAAAAGCTAACTACCTAGGGAAGTTAAGGAAAGAAAAAAATGAGGGAGAAACGGCATCAAAATGGGAGGGCAACATCCTGGAATTAGTTCTTGTTCCTCCTCCCCACACCCATAATGGGAAAACTGACAACGACTCTGGAATCAAAGTTGGCTAAGGATTATGTGCCTTCAAGCAAGGCACGTCATTATTTCATTTATACAGTGAAAGAGGTTGGCAATGATCTCTAAGGGCCTTTTCAAGTTCAGTGCTATGTGACTCCAAGATTCACATGGTGAGATTCCAGTAAGGGGACAGATTTCCCCTTGACAGGCAATATGTCTATTATTATTATTATCATTATACAAAAAAGGTCCATAATCCCTATCTGAAATGCTTACAGTCAGATGTATTTCAGATTCAGAATTTTACAGCTTTTAGAAAAGTAATACAGTACACATGTCATATATGCTGATGCAAGGTCCAGGGACAGCAGCCCATAAGCAAAACAATAATATTTCTGCATTAAAAAGTACAAATAATCATAAGAAGTAGCCAAATACTATAAAGGGCCTTATGTCCAGTAAGTTTTGGATTTTCAGAGCTTTTTGTATTCAGAATTGAAGATAAGGGATTGTGGACCTGCAGAGAGAATCTTACTAAGATTTCAGAAATCTTTATAATTTATTCAAGTATCTACTCCTAGCTGGTTCTTCCTGGAGATGAGAAGTAAAATATTTTAAACGTATTTGTTTTTGAAGACACCTGAATGAGGAAAGGTGATGTAAAATAATTACAACAAATACATACAGACATACATACATACATACATACATACATACATACATACATACATAATCCTTCCCCTTGTAGTCTATTTCACAGCTATCCTGGGCTGCAAGAACTCAAAGATAGAAGAGTAAGCCATAGCAGGGGCATAAGTCCCAGGAGCCCACATGGGGCAATTATTAGCTACCAATTACTGAGTGCTTCTCTCCATACTGTGCATTCACCTTTAATCCTCACAACTAAGAAGGACATTATTACTCCCATTTCACAGAGGAAGAAACTAAGGCTCAGGAGGTTAAGTAACTTTCCATAGTTACATCTGGATAGGCAAAAAGTCTGATGCCCTGTACCTTTTACTATACCTTACTGTGTCTCTAAGAAAAAATAAAAAAAGAACATACAGTGAACCAGCCCAGAGCTTACCTGGCAGGTGGTTAACTGTATGACCTTATCTAAAATAGCATCCCCATATCACTCATTTTCTGCTTTATTTTTCTTCATGCCACTTCTTGATGTTACATTATATATGTCTACTTGTTTACTGTACACCTCCCCTGCTAGAAACTAAACTCCAGGAGGGCAGGAACTCTGCTTTGCTCACTGCTGTTTCCCCTGCATCTGAAACTGTGCTGGCCCGAAGAAGATGTACATGCATTTATATGGTGAATGAACGTAAGACCCTATGAAAGACTGTCGCTCAGCATGAAGGGGAATATAGAGTATACACGCACAGTATTTCTTGATCAGCCCTGAGATCTCCGTGGCTGTCCCATTACCAGGGGTGCAAGGCTGCTGAACACCTGGGAGAAAAGTAATATGACACATGGGCACTCTGAGGTTCAAATTATGGTACCAATTTTTGTAATGCTGGGAGAGGCCCTAAATCCAGGATAAAGCAAGACGATGGGAAATTTAACACAACCTATTACGACTGTTGTTCGCCATTCTTCCTTACAAACACTCCAGACATATCACACGTGCACATGCATGGATGCGCGCGCACACACACACACACACACACACACCCCTAACAAGGTAACTGTGAACCGAACTTTATTCCCCCAAAATTTACATGTTGAAGCCTTAACCTTTAGTACCTTACTGTATTTGGAGAGAGGGCCTTTAAAGGGGCAATTAAGGTTAAATGAGGTCATAAGGGTGGGGCCCTAATCCAATATAACTGGTGTCCTTAAAAGAAGAGACACCAGGGATGCTAACACACACAGAAAAGGCCATGTGAGGACACAGTGAAAAAAGCCACGTGAGGACACAGTGAGAAGGCGGACATCTGCAAGCCAGAGAGAGGCCTTGGGAGAAACCAAACCTACTCACACCTTGATATTGGCCTTCCAGCCTCTGGAACTGTGAGAAAATAAATTTCTATTGTTTAAGCCTCTGTTGTGTGGTATTTTGTTATGGTAGCCCTAGCCGACCAACACACCCCCACAGTTTCAGATTATGCAGCAGCAAAAACACACCACCAGTTCTCCGAACACAGCAGAAGGGTGTCAACAACCTATTAAACATATTTTACAGACATATTGTTTCAGTACAGACAAGGCCGAATATTAAAGGTTGTTTCTGCCTGATGTTTCCTCTGTCCACACAGACGCCAGTCTCCTGCCTGGAAAAAGCCAGAGACAGCACACATTCAATCCCCAACTCCACCCCCAGCTCCCGGGCCACCTCAAAGACGCCCAGCCAGCCAGACTACCGCAGGCCATGCTCTCCCTCCTGCCAAACTGCAGCACCACATTCAACAAGTGCCGCCTTGTACTGATCATTACTTCTTTTAAAAATGGTCAATTAATACTGATTTTAACAGCAATGCAGGTTATACTTTTGCTCACCCAACACAAGAACTGGAAGTCTCTCACTCATGTGTATTTCACTCATGTGTATTTCCCCAACACCAGCACATGGGTAGGCACACAGATACTCGTTCATTCATTCGTCAACAAGTATTTACTGGGGACCTACAATGTGCCAGACACCAAGAGAGACACTGTGAACAAGACAGGCACAGCACCCAGTCTCACCACACTTACTTTCTAGCCAGAGAGACTGACGTTAATAATAAATTATACACATCATTAAAACTGTGATACGTGCTATGAAGAAGCACAAGATGCAGCGACTGCTCGTTCCTGTGCATGCTGGTCGGCCACCTGCCATGCTCCTGTGCACGAAACCTCCTGTCTCCCAAACACACATCAAGATGACCCTGTCTCTCCCAATGCTCCCGTCAAACCAACAGCAGCCCAACTCCCCCAAGACAGGCAAGAACCGGTCACAGCAGAGTATCAGCAAATTGGTAGGGTCTGTGCCTTGTACGCAGCCAAACACCGCAGGCCTCACATCCCAAGGATGCGCTCGCCAGGCTGGGACACGGCCTCCCTCCTCCAGGCATCAGGAGGGTGGGGGGCACAGGTGGCCCCATGGGGCTCTGGGACAGGGCGATCCTCTCCACCGAGCCCTTCGCGCTGTCTTCCAGGCGCTATGCGGGCTGGAGGGCTCTCGCGGAACCAGACGCTCTGCCCCAGGCAGGTTCTTCCCGCAGCGCCACAGCCCCTCCGGCTCCGGCCCCGCCAGCCGGCAGGCCCCTAAGTCGACCGCAAAGACCCTTCCCTCCCCGCCCGCTCCTCCCCTGCTCCCAGCTCAGGATCCTCCAACCCAGAGCCCGGCTCGGACCTCCGCCACCCAGCCCCTGAACTGCCCAAGCCGCGGCCAGGAGCTCCCACGTCTCGGCGCCCCTCAGCTGGCCCTGGCTCGGGGGCGGAGTCACGTACCCAGGCGAAGAGCACGGCCGCCGCGGGGGCGGCCTCCGAGGCGCTGGGCTCGCGCTCCATGCGAGGTAGCTCTGCCGGAGCTTCCGGGAGGGACCGCACGAGGGCGGGGCCTGCCAAGGAGGGATGGGCGCGGGAGCCCGGACTCAGGGGCCGGACCGGGATTGCGGATGGGGAGGGCGCGGGGAGGGATCTGTTGTGGGAAGGGGCCCGCGGGCCAGGAGAGGGGGTGCGGACGCGCCCTCGGGCCTTTGGGGACCAGTGGTGGGCGGGGCCGGATGACAAACCCGGAGCCGCCTCCCAGTCAGCCCGCCCCGGCGGCGCTCGCAGCGTCTCCGCCCGCAGCCTCCTGTCGCGCTGGGCCTCTCAGCCTCTCGCTCCTCCCCCTCGTAGTCTTTATTTTTAGTCATAATTTCATGTTTCATGCAGGTGCACTGCGCGCCACAGTTCACAAAGCTCCTTCGTGTTTTTGTCTCCTTGGAGGCCTACGACAGCCCAGAGGGGCTGACAGGGCAGGGATGGCATCACCATTTGCGGGAACAAGAAATGGAGCCTGACGGGTAGGGCAGGGTCCTGCCGGGCATCTCAGGAGCAATTGTCTTGAGCCCGCTTTGATGTGCGTTCGCAAACGTCTGAGGGGGCGCCTTGGGAGGCGAGTGGAGTGGCACGTCGCCAGTGTCGCCCTCTGCACCTGGCACGGAGCGGGAACCCGCGCCTGGCGACGCTGAATGGGGGAGGCTGGTTAGCGTGGACTCCTGCCGGGGCAGCCTCGGCGCTCCGGGCATGGCCCTGAGCTCATTCTATTAATAGTACTGGACAATCGTCACCCAACGAACATTTCCATATAAAATGGCTTTTCTCAGACAGCGTCGTGTTGCTGGTGGGAGTTAAGTTCAATTTATCTGAAGGAAAATATGGCACTGCGTATCAGGAATACAGAACACATGGGGTCACATTAAAGATGTTCATCCATGTTCGATAGCATTGGCCCCTCTGCTGACACGGGCCTCCAGCACTCACCGCCCTTCACGCCTGGGCTTCTGGGAAGTGTGTTAGTGAGCTCTTACACTGTTCTTTCCTGTTCTTTCACTCTATCTACTCTTAGGAATTTCTGCCTGTAAGACCACTTGAGGGCAGCCCTCACCTTTATCTCTCCAACGTGTGGCATCTGGAGAATGTCGATGACCATACCAAGAAAAATGCCAACTTTGGAGAGATAAAACAGCTCTTCATTCTCTAGGGATCTGAATGTGCAGGAGCTATACCATGCTTACTGACTGTCTTATGAGTGGGCTTTTTTGTGCTGACCATTTCTTGCTAGCATGTGTAACAAGATGTAAATGGGACTCGTCCCCACTCAGTTTTTATCAGGGGAACCCGCCCCCAATATTTCAACATAGGTTCTTTCTATTTTCCACAAGTGTTGGCCAGCTGAGAAATAAAGAGAGAGTACAAAGAGAGGAATTTTACAGCTGGGCCACTGGGGGTGACGTCACATATCGGTAGGACCGTGATGCACCCCCCCACCCCCCCACCCCCCCAATTGTTCAGTTAACACAATTGTCATAGTGATCCTGAGGTGACGTACATCCTCATCTTACGAAGACAACAGGATTAAGAGATTAAGGTAAGACAGGTGTAAGAAATTATAAGAGTATTATTTGGGAACGGATAAATGTCCATGAAATCTTCACAATTTATGTTCCTCTGCTACAGCTACAGCCGGTCCCTCCGTTTGGGGTCCCTGACTTCCTGCAACAAGTTTTGGCTGAGCAACAAATGCCGGTTACTCCTATATCATAAAGTAAGGTGCAAGACCACCAAAGCAGGACTGCAAAGCAACTGTCTAAAAACCAGTGTATGACTTTCAGTCTACAAAAAAGGTTGAGAGACCAGAGAAAATTCTAGTAGGATATGTGACCACAATTATCAATGTGGTGTGGGTCTCACCCATCTCATGTCTAAGGAAAGTTAGTTTAGCTGGGTCCCTGAGAGAGCTTGGTATGCATCCCTCCAGATTAGGAGCTAGACAGGCTTCTGTCCAATCTGTTCTGAAAAATACAAGGGCTTGTGGCTGGGTATCTGCTCTAATAGCTGAGCAAAGACAAACTCATGCTTTCGGGAGGTCTTTCACACCCAGAGTTTTTCAAAATAAAAACTGTCCATTTCCCATACATGAACAAACTGGCTGGGGGATGGTCTTAGACCTTGTCCAAGAGAATTTCTGGAAGGGTGAAGTGACACCCACAGGAGAGTCAATCACTAGATTCCTTGAGGGTGAAGGAAATGAATTTAACAGCCCACAGAGATACATTTACCCACATCAAGAAATCCCAAGAAATAAGAAGATAGGAAGGTCTTCCAAAACGCCCACAAGAAAATGTCAGCATGAAATACCAAGTACAGAAAACACTGATGCCAACTCACAACAGTATCAGACCAAAAAGAACTTTTCTCCTCCTTACCTATCCTCCCCTCTACATCTCCCCAACCCTGGAGGAGTCCCAGGCAGCCTCTACCTCCTGGGATCAAGTGATCCTCCTGCCTCAGCCTCCCAAGTAACTAGGGCTACAGGTGTGAGCCACCTTGCCTGGCCAGGATCATTGTTTTATAGATGAGAAAACTGAGGCTCAAAGAAGTTACTTACTTCAAGATCAGTTTTCTACTTTTGATAAAGGAAGATTAGCTAGCTGCAAACCTTTTCTCTCACAAAAAAACAACTAGAAAATTTGACAGAAAATATTTTTAAAATCTATTTCAAGTCATTGGAGAGCTATCAAAGCAGCAAGAACTTGAAGGGCCAAGATCTGAAAGCTGAGAGATTATATTTGGCACTACTTTTCTCCTTGAAGCACTTGCTAATTACTAAGCAATGTCTTGGAGGCTAAGAATCTTGGCTGAAATCAACAACTAAGAAGCTGAGCAGTACCTTTAGCAATCTCATAGGGTAGGGATGGGAGGAGGGAATGGTGGACATGAAGAAGGGGACAAAAGTGGGAGTCCAGCGCCCCCAAGGAGAAGCCCTGGTACACACTCATAGTTTTCTCTTGAGATCCCTAAAGGGCTACACCCTAAAAGTCAAGGTGAACTGGAAATAGACCAGCCCTCACAAAGACTGAAGCTCAACTTCTCTTTGGCTCAATCCCTAACTGGAGTAAGACTTTACCAAGCCATTATATACTGCCTACTAGAAGCAAAAATTAATCCCCTCTTGTGGAAGATAAAATCATCCAGAAGCTAAGGGGGAATATCTGTTAAGAGAGTGACTGTATCAATAATTCTTTACATGTGGAAAATGAGGTGGGTTTTTTTGGTTTTGGTTTTTTTTTTTTTTGCAAAGTCCTCTTGCAGCATAACTTCTCCAATAATCCAGTGTAGTAGACTTAGTGCATTTTACAGATGAGGAGTGTAAACCAAAAATAAAATTCTAAGGCCCCCCAACCATCTGAATGGACTTTCTTCTAGGCCAGGGCACTCTAAAATGTAACCTGAAAGGCTGATTCAGGCCATGACTGGAAGTGGGGGTGACACACATGCCTCCTTATACCTCTCCAGCATTAATATCAACACAGACCTTAAGTCTGATAAGAAAAATTGACAGTCTATTATCTTGGAAGCCTGCCATCTGGAGGCTTCACCTGCATGATAAAACTGGTCTCCGCAAACTCATACAGCAACCCAGACATTCCTTTCTATTAATTGCCAATCAGAAAAATTTTAAATCTACCTATAATCTGGAAGTCTCCCACCCAACACTTTGAATTATCCCAGCTTTCTGCACTGAGCCAATGTACCTTATAAATATATTTGACTGAAGTCTCATGTCTCCCTAAAATGTATAAAACCAACCTGCACACTGACCACCTTGGGCACATGTTCTCAGGGTCTCCTAAGGGCTGTGTCATGGGCCATGGTCACTCATATTTGGCTCAGAATAAATCTCTTCAAATACTTTAGTGTGTTTGACTCTTTTCGTTGACAGGAACATAACACTGAGACTCTACCAAGAACTCTGAAGAGTGGTTACCAGGTTCCAGATGTGTTTGGCTTCTATCTGATATCCATAGGCTTTTTAAGAAGTATAAGATATAATGGTTTTCCTAAACTAATAAAATTGCTAATATAAGTTTAAATCAATTTTAACGTATGTTTGGGAAAAGTAAATATTGGTTGAGAACATAAATTTTGTGTTCATTTATTATCTCACTGAATAACAAACTTGTAAATCATAAATGTATATTACATAGTAAAACAAAGATTAGACCAAAATAGACCATAGTACCTTAAACACTTCCTATGAATTAATATATGGACTCTATCATATATTCCCTTAGAGAATTCAGGATTTTTTTCTTTTTTGAATTTGGAAGCCAACTTAAAAACTAGCAATAACGATGTACATTTTGGTGTGTCATTACTGCTTGTATAACTCCAAATGGCAAAATATGTAGGTAAAGAAATGTAGGCATTCTGAAGGTCAGCTTTTGAGTGTCCTTAAAAAGTCATGAGGATATTAACTATGTCTTTGAACAGTGATTCACTGATTAAGAATTATTAACCGGCTGGGCATGGTGGCTCACGCTTGCAATCCCAGCACTTTGGGAGGACAAGGTGGGTAGATCATCTGAGGTCAGAAGTTCAAGACCAGCCTGGCCAACATGGTGAAACCCCATCTCTATTAAAAAAACAAAAATTAGCCGGACATGGTGAAGCACGGCTGCAATCCCAGGTTGCAGCGAGCTGAAATCATGCAACTGCACTCCAGCCTGGGCAATAGAGTGAGACTCTGTCTCAAAAAAAAAAAAAATATATATAAGGGGCACTCATATGCCTCCAGAATAATAATCTCTTCCAAATTACTTTAGTTTGTGTTTTGAAAAACTCTATTTTTTCATGACTAGAGAACATAACGAGCTGAGAACTCTACCAATAGAACTCTGAAGATGGTTACAGGTTCCAGAATTGTTGCTTCTATCTGAATATCCCATGTACCCCTATTTTAAGAATAAATAAAAAATATAGTAATAAATGAAGGCCTTGTATGTTTTCTCTATATTCTCAATATCTGTATCTCACATTTGGTAAGCCTATTTACATTAGTCCCAAAATGGTGCTTTGAAGCATATATTAGTTAATAAATCTGCATAGAAAATTTTTCAAGCACGTCAGGTACTTCCTGAGGATATAGCCAAATAATTACAATAATAATACTTCAGAGGGGGAAGAACATGAGAAAATCACATCACATATATTTAAAAATTTCCGATTGTGTGGCGCAGGGTGCAGTCATGGGGCTATCACACCTGTCTACTACTGATACCACCCACTTTGGGAGGTCGAGAGCGAGAGAGCCGGACAGTAATCAATTCATAAAAGAGGTCCAACGTGTAGATCAAGTAACCACACCCTGGCTAACATCGCCGTGAAAGCCTCGTCCTACTAAAAATACCAAAAAAATTAGCCAGACGTGGTGCAGGCGGCCTGTAGTTCGCAGCTAGCTCAGGAGGCTGAGGCCAGGAGAATGGGCGTGAACCCTGGGAGGCAAGAGTTGCAAGTGAGGCCGGAGCTGCAGCCCCTGCACTCGCCCAGCTGGGCGACTAATCTTAAAAAAAAAAAAAATTTCCCATGTTCTAAAGTGTGAATAATAAGGGCTGTGCCTTTAACATTTATTCTCATGTGGCTTTAGTCATAGCCAGTGATTTTCAAATAAAGCATCTTCATTTCAAAATTCAGTAAGTATGATTCTTCACATTATCAAAGTTGTATGAAAATAACCACCATAATAGTATGCATAATTTGTGTTATATGCTATCTATTTTTAATTTCTTTTTCTACCCATGTTCTAAGATTTGCTATCTAGTTATGGATTTGGGCTTACAAAAGATTTCCTTGAACTCAAACACCATAAAATCAGATCATCAATAAATTTCAAATAAGTCCGATAGCTAGCATCCTATTTACCCTCAATATAATACACTAAGAGTTGATTACTATTAAAATGTACAATGTAAAATTTAAAACAGCATGAATTATTCTCAAAATTATATTTCTTATATAATATGACATGAAATACAAAGTTTTTTAATAATTTATTTTGAGGACAAAGAAGTACTAAAAGATCTAGTAGTCTGTTGAAATAAAACATGTTAAATGGTATATGATTTATTTATGTGAAAAAAAGCCTATTTTTAAGTAGCTGACTAAACATGAAAATGATTGAAAATATGATGTTTAATATACCATTAATGGAAATTAAATTACTGGGAGAGGAAGCTGATGGACTGTGATATTCAAGTGATTCTGAGTCCCTTTATAGACCTGTTCAATTTGAGATGTTTGACAGGGCTGCCATATTGAACAACGTCTATTCATTCTATGTGGATGGTGCCACATGAAGTTATACAGCATTGGCCTTAATTATGAGACATCTACATAGACATCCAGGAGTTAGTTGGAATTAAGGGGCAAAAAAATTCAAGAAAGATGTCAGGGTTATAACTGCAAATAGAAGAGTCATTCAAAATAAGAACTGAAGTCATGTATCTGGGTGACATTCCCCATGAAGTGATGGCAAAAAGAGTAGAAGTGCAAAGACAGAAACTTGAAGAACATCTTCATTTAGTGACTAGAGGGAGGAAAGGGGCCAATTAAAGAGACATAGGCTTGTATTTTGGAGTTCAGCTTCACCCATTTATAACAGGACTGCTTACTCCCTGTGCTACACAGCTGACTCTGCATAAAAACCATTCCTTTCAATCATTGCATTACTTACAGTCTCAGTCCTAAACCACTCTTCTTGACCTTCTGACATTCTATTTCCTCCCCTTTTCTGCAGCCTCTACTCTCATTGCATGCCTTTCTGTTTATGGCCTCACCTTATACCTTAGAAATAAAGTACTCAGCACTGTTTTTCTATATTTTGCTTTGTGCTTCTCTTACCTATCTCAGTTTGAACTTTGCCTTTGATAACAATGCTTCCTGTTAATCTGGGGACAATCCCATTATAATACCTAGGACCACATGTCTGAGTACAGCCTCATGCAAGTTGCATCTCCACTAAGTTTCCCTTGGACCCATGAGTAGGATAGATAGTCTAGAATAAAACCAGTATCATGTGACGTCATTGAAAGAAAACAAAGTTTCAAGGAAGACAGTCACTTGGGAAGGGGCTCCCTAATGCCTAAAAAATAAAGTCTCAAATTCTTAGCCTAGTCTTAATGATTACGCCCCATTCAACCTTTCCAGGCTTAGTTACTCCCATTTCCCTACAAGATACTACACTTGAAACTAGACTACTTGCTCTTTACTAGGTATCCTCCACGTGCAAAGGCCTCTGTACTTTTGCTCATGCTGGCAACAAAGACAGCTGGGTCTCCTGTTAAATTTTAGTGTGAATGTGATTGAGCTTGGCACAAATTCAGCAATAAGTAACAGATACTTTAGAAATAAGGGAATCTCAGGTAACAATATGAGTCAGCACCATAATACTCCTCAAGGTATTCTAAGCGATCATAAAGGGTCATTTTACTCAAGGATGATTGGGGAAAATAGAGTTAGGCTGAGATTAGATCTATTTATTGGGTCAAACAACTTCTCTATTAAAAATGGGTGGTCAGTGGCTTGTATGGTATATAAATTGTCTCATTAAAGCTGTTCCCAAAAAAAATAAAAAATAAAACTAAACAAAAAAAAAATAAGTGGTAAATAGAACATCCAGGTTTTTCAAAGACTAGCGATTCATTAAGGAGTGGGATTCGATAATATTGTTTGGCCAGAAGATGCTGTCCCTCCAGGATCAGGTTTTCAAGAAAAGCAAGAGATGACCCAGAGGCCTCTGAGTTGATGCTCAAATGTTCCCGGATGACTGGCTACTGTTAGATACTTGGCTTCCTGCTGACCTTAGCAAGGGCATCACTGACAACATCGAGATCATGCTGCAGCTCATTCATGACACTGGTTATGCTCTTGGTGTCTTTCAGGATCTGAATACTCCGTGTATATGGATTATACTTCACTCCAAATGGACGCTTAATTGTTTTGGTAAATTCTCTATTTAAGAAAACAAATAGGAGACAATCAATTTCTAGGGAGTGAATGATGAAAACCAAACAACAGAATCTATTTCACATACTAGGCAAAAGACAAATTTCTGTTAGATATGCATGCAACCAATCTGACCTACTTCTCTACACTGCATTTGCAGAGGCCCCCTGGAATCCCACACAAGTGAGAAACCTAAAGTAGTTATAACTATTTTATAGCTATTTTCTAAAGTAGTTGTAAAACCCTGGTATTACTAGGGAAAGATCCCATACATGGATTTATTAATCATTTATTACTGTATACATCTCTTGACAAGAGTAAGGAGACCAATTACTGAAGTTTTATCAGTAGACATAAAACTGTTTCATTACAACACTTGACCGCATAGTAACAGATCCCTCAGCCATGCCTTATATAACTATACCTACCCACACATGTAACCTGTGTGTTTATATAACATATAACACATACAGACACACACATACTCACGTACCCCAAAATAGACTAGGAATGGTCCTACCTCCTGCACATGTAGATTTTTTCTGCTTAGAATGTTTCCCTCTAGGCTCCTTTCAAATGACCTAAATTCTGCCCTTTTTTCAAGCATTAAAGTTCTGCCTCCTTTATCAAACTACTGTTTGAACCTCTCATTTGGCACCCCCAAGAACAATCATGCCCAGGACTCCTAGGGATAAATATGCAGCTGAGGACAACTATACATGAGTAGCAGCTGAAATCCAACTGGTAATCCACCTGGTCTACACAGAGGGGACTCCCTTTTCTAATTTGCATGAAGTTGCCATTTATGCTAGAGGAATCCCTGCTAGTATTATTACTTGGTTTCGCGAATGGCCTAACTCCCCAACTAATGGTTTCTCTGAAAGACGAGAACTATGACTTCAACCCCTATCGATCCCCATCATCACAATGTGATCTCATGACCACTTCCACTCAATGTTGTCTCATTGATTCTGTTTCGAAAGTCTTTTCCTTTCCTACTACTTCTGTCTTAGTTCAGGCATTTGTTTGCACCTGAAGTGTTCCAAGAATCTTCTAAAAAGTTTCTCTGCCTCCAATATCCTCCTTTCTTAACCACACACTTGGCTGATTAATAAAGCGTAGCTTTGATTACGTTGTATGTATCTTCTATATTTCTCAACATCCTGACCTTTTTTCTTGCTATCTCTCAGCCTAAAACTTAATATATCTAAATATTATCTATCCTTCAAGTCCTTTCTCAAATAACATCAAGAGTACCCTGTTCATCCACCTGAAATGAATTGCTCTTGAATAAAATGCAGAACAATGTTTCATCTGTATCTCTCCAAGGCTCTTGTCACTTTCCATGCTGTTATATAGTAATTTGCATATTATTTATTTTCCCTATTCAACTACTAAACTTTGTGATTTGAAGAATTGGAAAGAAAACAGTTTCTCAATGTATCTGATACATATTTGCAACTATGCAAAATCCATATACACAACATACTCTAGATACTTGTTATGAAAGGAAAATGTGTTACAGACAGAAGGCTCCTTGTGGGCTTCAAATTATCTAGCTGCTTACTTCTGTGACTTGTTACCATCATGGGGCTGATCTCTTGCTGAAGAAAATGAAGGCATGAAGAAGATATACTGTACCTCATCTTCTCCTTTGCATCTTCAAAGCTTTCAGATACAAAGTAGACATCCTGAAAAGTTGTGATTAGACATTCCTGTTTGCAGGTAATCTTGGGATCAAAGGGCTTTACTTTGGCATGTCCAGAAAGTGCATGCTAGAAGGCAAAGAGTCAGTGAATCAAAGAATAATATCTATTTTCATACTGGCACACCTCTAAACATATTACTAATGCAATGGCCCCAATCTACAATTCCAAACTTATTTTCTTTTTTTTCTCTCTTTTTTTTTTAATTATACTTTAAGTTCTAGGGTACATGTGCATAATGTGCAGGTTTGTTACATATGTATACTTGTGCCATGTTGGTGTGCTGCACCCATCAACTCGTCAGCACCCATCAATTCGTCATTTATATCAGGTATAACTCCCAATGCAATCCCTCCCCCCTCCCCCCTCCCCATGATAGGCCCCGGTGTGTGATGTTCCCCTTCCCGAGTCCAAGTGATCTCATTGTTCAGTTCCC
>NW_016803218.1:860619-882879 GCF_001698545.2 Rhinopithecus bieti
GAAGATTAATTCAAGATGGATTAGAGACTTAAATGTTAGACCTAATACCATAAAAACCCTAGAAGAAAATCTAGGTAGTACCATTCAGGACATAGGCATAGGCAAGGACTTCATGTCTAAAACACCAAAAGCAACGGCAGCAAAAGCCAAAATTGACAAATGGGATCTAATTAAACTAAAGAGCTTCTGCACAGCAAAAGAAACTACCATCAGAGTGAACAGGCAACCTACAGAATGGGAGAACATTTTTGCAATCTACTCATCTGACAAACGGCTAATATCCAGAATCTACAAAGAACTCAAACAAATATAAAAGAAAAAAACAAACAACCCCACCAAACTTATTTTCTATAGCTCTATTCAACCCACAGTGCACTCCAGCAAAAGAAATGGCTTGCTCTACCCTGTAAATGCCCCCACGATCCTCTCCATGGCTTTGTTCTTCCTCTCTTCTTTGTGTAAAAGTCACCCAAGGATCTTTACTTACTTATTCCTGTATTATGTCACCTACTTTCTACCCAACACTAGTTATTCCTGTATATGACTCATATACCCACCATCAAGTGCTCCCTGAAAGCAAGATAGTACCTTGGATGGTGTTTCACATACATTCATTACTCAACAAACGTGAGTTTATTTATTCATTGAATGAATAATAAATCTCAAAGAATTCCATAGAAATTATAGAAGTTATTCCTAGTATATCAGAAATGATGAGGAAACAGCAAGACTTTGTAAGCAAAGACTTTAAAATACTTCTTATTTAAAATATATTATATATATGCCATTTCATATATATCAGAAATACATCAAAGTATTTCATGTGTGTGTGTATTACTAATGCAATGGCCCAACCTACAATTCCAAACTTATTTTCCACAGCGCTATTCAACCCACAGTATACTCCAGCAAAAGAAGTAGTTTGCTGTTCCCCATAGATGCCCTTATAAAATTCTGATTTATATATATGTGTGTGTGTGTGTATATATATACATACACACATTTGGATTATATTATACAATATATAATTGGGAAATAGAGAAAAATACATTCAGGTAATGATTAGTGACACCCCCAAGTATTTTCCATAGTAAGCTCTTGTTCAAAACCAAAAACTATTTCAGGTTTTATCAATTGTATTAGGTGAATATGGTTATATACAAAGATTTGCAACGCTTACTTTGAGTTCACTGATAGAAGAAAGTAAGCCAGCACCAAAGACTCTTAGCTGTCCATCTTGTTTACACAGACCAAACTCCACAGTAAAAAAGTAGCACTGCAAAAAAAATCAATATTATTCTCATACACTGAAGAATTCAACTTAAAACAAATTACAGTTCTTAGTCACTGACCCAAATACCCTAGAATAAAGTCCAAAATCCCAGTCCAGTTCACAAGTCTTTCTACCATCTGGCCTCATCCTAAACCAGTACTTCTCAAGCTTCTGTTCTGATGACTTTTACATACTATTAAAAATTAGAGGACCCCAAAGCCTTTTTTGTGCATGTATGTGTAGATTATCACTATCTATATTAGCCATATTAAAAATTAAAACTGAGGGGAAAATGCTTGCTAATTAATTTTAAAATTTAATAAACTCATTTTATGGTAACATAAATAATATTTTAATAAAAATAACTATATTATACAAAACAAAAAAGTAAGAAAAGTAGCATTGTTTTACAATGTTATAAATCTTTTTAATGTCTGGCCAGAGTACAGATGGAGTCTCGTGTCTGCTTCTGTATTTAACCTTTTGGGATATACTGTTTGAGTACATGAGTTATATCAGCCTCATGCAGTTATCTAGTTAGAAAAGGTTGAATATTTTAATAATCTTTTTTGGATAATTGTGGATATTCTTCTTTTACCCTGCATGAAGACTCAACAAGTGGGTAGAGATTTTTAAAGTTCAACTGCAATGCGGGATCTGAATTATGTCAATGAACTGCCTGTTACATTAAAATCCACTGTGTGCTTTGAATGGATCTTTCATCTAGGCATGATTTTGACCTCAAGGACCCCATAAAAGAGTCTCAGGGACCCCAAGGGTCCCCAAACCACAGCTTTGGAAGCACTTTCTTATTTCACACTGCCTTCCCCATGCTTGGACACTCTGCTCCCGCTTCTCGCTGTTTCTCCAGACACATTAAGCACCTCCTTGTCTTTCCTTGTGTGCCCTTATCCTGAGATGCATTTCCTTCCTTGCTCAGCACATCACTCATTTTCCATCAGCTAATCCAGATGTCCTTCTCCCAGGAAAACTTCCCCAGGTTCTCTATGCTCCCAGAGCAAGCTGAACTTTGCTACAGGCTATCTCATTTGACATAATTGTCTCCTCAAACAGTATATAAGCTCCTTAAAGGTAGAAACCAGGCCTTACTCATCTTTGTATTTCCAGCCCAGTGTCTTGTACCTAGTACTCAAAAACGTTTTAGCATAATTTTAAGGAAACCTATCTTTTTTATTGGAAAATAAAAGATAGATAACATATTATTGTAATCTTGTTTTTCTCTACCTTTTTTAAAGCTCATGTCTCCTTTTGATAAACCTTAAAATTTTACATCCTTCTTTAATGTTATTTGAATTAAAGATTATGAACGAAAACAAATTTTCTTTTCCTTTCTTTTCTTTTCTCTTCTTTATCCTTTCCTCTCTTTTTTTCTTCTTTTTTTTTTTTTTTTTTTTGAGACAGAGTCTCACTCTGTCCCCCAGGCTGGAGTGCAGTGGCGCAATCTCGGCTCACCGCAACCTCCAGGCAAAGACAAATTTTCTAATGGTCATTCTGAATATGTACTTTTAAACTACACAGATACTCATACACCCTACCCCAGGTGAAAATGAGTGATCTATACAGTTAATTCCAGATTTATACCGTTGCCAGTTTTTGAACAGTCTCCTCTGAAGCGCCAAGAGAAGCCAAGCCAATTTCTTGGGAGAATTGGGCAAAACTAGGTTCAGCCAAAAGCGGGACATGACCTAAGAGTTCATGGCAGGTATCTCTGAAACAGAGGTACAAGTTTGTCACGCTGCAGTGCTTAACATAAGTGCATAATCAACCATTCAATCAAATCGCAATCCAATATTTTATTCTAATGATCGGGTGATATTACTTTGGTAATGGATCACAAAGGACACTAACCAAATAAAGAAACAATTTTGGTTCAAAACCTTGGCCACTCACAGACACACATATAAGTGCATATCAGATATCTATGGACATCCACACGCCACCCCCACCTCCCAACCCTGCCACATACACACCCAAATCAGATCTCTGCTCAAATATCACCTTCTCACCAAGGCCTTCCCTGATCACCCTTTTCAAAACAGCAACACACACACACACATACACACACACACACACACACTCCCACCCACCTACACCCTCCTCCATCCCCCTTTCTCAGCTTTATTTTTCTCCATGGGACTCATCACCACTCGATGCAACATTTGCATACATTTACTGGTTTGTTTATTATCTATATCCCCCACTGGAATACAAGCTCTATGCAGGCAGAAATTTTTTTCTCATTTTTTTCAGTGTTACATTCCCTATGCTCAGAATAGCAGCTAGCACCTACTAGGTTGTCAATTAATAATAATAATAGCTAACACATAATAGAGCATGGAACATGTATTTCATGCCAGGCGCCATTCTAAATGCTTCACATATGCTAATTTATTTAATCCTCACAAACCAAAGGAAAAAAAAAAAAAACCATAAGGCAGATGCCATTATTATAAATAACTATTTGATGAATTCATGGCTGAAATAGAAGTACTTACGGCTCTGGGGTATAGAAGGGATCTGAACTGTGTCTCACATATTGAGTGCAGTGAAAAACTCGAAAGGCTAAACCTGATAAGAAATCTCTTGGTGATAAGTAACCAGCCACAGGACGGATGGAAAAACCTGTACGCTCTGCAAAGCAAAGGAGAAAACAAAGAAAATCTTTACCAGAATAGACCCCTGACTGCAGCATTTTAGTTCTGCTGGTGGCACCAAGTAACACTTTGATGGAGGACATGGAAACTAAAATTTATCATATGCATATTAAGGGCAACTAATTACTATTAAGCACTTGCTACGGCCAGGCAATGAGTTAGACCTTTTACATATCACATCTCCTTTCATGTTTACAACATGAGTTAAGGATGTTTCTTCTTATTGTGACAACTATGAAATGGAGGCTCAGAGACTCAATAATGTGCCGAAGTCCACACATTAGTTGATAAAGGTAGAATGACAACTCAGATCTCCTCATGCCATACAACACCTTGCTGTCTCCCTAAAGGGTTTATACTATCTCCTAGATATCTTCTTTTTGTTAAAACTCACTAACAAGATATATTCATTTAAATCAGAGCCATTTTTGAAGCTGTGCCATTTTTAGCCAGTACCATCTCTTGTAAAGTAGTCCCTTTCTTTTATCTAAACGGGATAGTGCTCTTCCATCTCCTAACAGCCAAGACTGCATGCATACTGCAAAAGAGGCCTGCCACTAGGATTCAGTGGCTTGGGAGACCTCTGTAAGCCCTAATCTTGGCCTTCATTTCAAACCCTCACAACTCTGGTATTCCAGTTCCATCCAGCTGTGTTGTGTTTGGATGCTCCCATTCCGATGGGCAGACTGCACTGTCCAGTAAAAAGTTCCATAGTGATAGAAATGCTCCATATCTGTGTTGTCCAGTAAGGCAACTACTAGCTGCATGTAGCCACTGAGCATTTGAAATGTGGTTAGTGTGACTGAGGAACCAACCTCTTGATTTAAATTTATTTTAGTTATTTAAATTTTAAAAAACCAAATGTGTCTAGTGTCTACCATTTTTGATAGTGCAGGTATTCCCTTCCAACTTTTGCTTGAACTTTCTGTTAGTTTTGATTTCTCTTTGATATTTGACCTTGAAGCATTTTCAGCAACACATTCTGCAGCCAGCCCAGGCTCCAGACCCTAAGAGAACAGCTTTCAGTTTTGTGTGCATAACAAAACATTTCCTCCAAATCTCATGCAAATTTGATGTTACAATTTCTGTAGTGTGTATTTGTCCATCTTTATAAGTCTATCAATGTTATATGCATTGGTTCTCTATCATCCTTAATCACTATTTTTCAAAAGTTAGTTTTTATAGAAACCAATTACATAATTTCTTCCCTTGTAGAAACTGTATTGCTCTTTCCTGTATATTTCTTCTAGTTTTGTGTATAGTTGTTGAATACTGTTAAGGAGTTAAATAGATATGTAGATTTTTAAAGTCTACGTAAGAAACTCAAAAAGACAGCAATTTCAGACCATGATGGAAAGAAACTAAACTCTTTTCAGTCACAGCATAACTTCTTTGTTTTCTCCACTATGGTAATCTGCTGAGATTATCTACTGAGATAAAAGGGAAAATTTATACTTCTTAAATACTGTAAACCCTTGGAGATAGATCACTGCTCCTTTTACTTCCTATACTAGCTAGAAAAACAGTAAAGAGGCCTGGACCAAACAAATATAAAGAACTAAAAGGAACAAAATTGTCCTTACCCTTTGTTTATGTCTCTACTAGCACCATCTTTTTTCTTGCTAAAATTATAAAATCTTAATGTGGAAAAGGTCTTTAACCTTCCCCAAGATGTTTGAATCTCCTCTACCAAATCCCTGGCAAATGGGTGTGGAGCTTTTGCACAAACATCCCCACGGATGAGGAACTAACCATCTCATAAGCCTGTTCTATTTTCAGATCACTCTTTAACAAGATATTCTCTATTCTGGGCCAAAAGCTTGAAGTTTCTATCCAACAGTCCTTTACTTTAGAGTTGCACAGTGATCCCTCTGTTATAAAGATCCTTCCAACTATCTAAATAAAGCTATAACAGCCCCTCAATCTCTAGGTTAAACACCCTAAGAATTCTTCAAATTTTGCTTTGTGATACAATTTCAAATCTCCTTATAATCCTGCTCACCTTCCTCTACCTTGGCTGCAGGTTATGATTATCCTTCAATGAGGTGCCCAATCCTGGATCCAATACACCAGGACAGAGTACGGGAAAATTCTGACCTCCCATATCACTACGTTTTATTCCTCTATTAAAAATGCTGTCATTGTCGGGCGCGGTGGCTCACGCCTGTTATTCCAGCACTTTGGGAGGCTGAGGTGGGTGGATCACTTGAGGTCAGAAGTTCAAGACCAACCTGGCCAACATGGCGAAACCCCATCCCTACTGAAAATACAAAAATTAGCCGGCTGTGATGGCAGGTGCCTGTAGTCCCAGCACTTTGGGAGGCCATGGCAGAAGAATCGCTTGAACCCAGGAGGCAAAGGCTGCAGTGAGCCAAGATAGCATCACTGTACTCCAGCCTGGGCAACAGAAAGAGAGACTCTGTCTCAAAAAAAAAAAAAAAAGCCTGTAATCCCAGCACTTTGGGAGGCCGAGACGGGCGGATCACGAGGTCAGGAGATCGAGACCATCCTGGCTAACACGGTGAAACCCCGTCTCTACTAAAAAAAAATACAAAAACTAGCCGGGCGAGGTGGCGGGCGCCTGTAGTCCCAGCTCCTCGGGAGGCTGAGGCAGGAGAATGGCGTAAACCCGGAAGGCGGAGCTTGCAGTGAGCTTAGATCCGGCCACTGCACTCCAGTCCGGGCGACAGAGCGAGACTGCTGCTCAAAAAAAAAAAAAAAAAAAAAAAAAAAAAAACAAAAGGCCGGCGGGCGTGGCCCCTCACGCCTGAATGCCCGAGCAATTGAGGGCCCGAGACGGGGCGATCACAAGGATTCAGGAAGATCGAGACCGATCATGGTGAAACCCCGTCTCTACTAAAAATAGCAAAAAAATTAGCCGAGGCGCGGTGGCGGGCGCCTTGTAGTCCCAGCTACTCAGGAGCGAGCGCAGGAGAATGGCGTGAACGCCGAGAGGCGGGAGTTTGCAGTGAGGCCGAGACGCGCCACTGCAACTCCAGCCTGGGCGAACAGAGCGAGGACTCCCGTCTCAAAAAAAAAAAAAAAATCTGTCATGATCAACAGAGTTCAGCAACCCCTTACAAAAAATTAATTAGCTTATTACCTTTTAAAAAGTTTGAAACATCTTCCAATTGTGGGATATTATCCTCCCGATATCCACAATATTTAGAAAGCAAAGGCAAGTTTTTGAGATATTCTCTGCAAGCATGGGTTGGGTAGAGTTTGTTGAGCTCTTGGAATACGGTTCCCCAGGTCTTAATCTCCTCTTCAGTGAATTCAACCTTCGGAATGGGGTCTCCACTAATGAGATAAAGGGAAGGAGTTGTTTTGAATTAGCATTTAATAAATAATGGCACTTATTTCACTTTCTACTTACCAAATGAACACAATTTATTCTATTCACTTATTTTATTATCTCAAAGTTGGCTACATTTTTAAAAATATACTTACTATTTATAGTTCATAGCCAAGTCCGCAAAATACTTTCGACGTTTACGGTAGACATTGTCTTTGAAGCCCTGATAATTAAAGATATGTTTTTAAATATCCATACTAAGAAAACTTGACAAATGATATTTGGGAAACATTTCATTATTGCTAGAGCTATTACATTAAAGGGCTACATAATTGCTACTATGAGCAAGCATTATTTAGAGATTTATGATCATTTTTATTTTAAAGTCAATGTTACATGACAGCTTTATACTCCAGTAGCTACAAAGATAAAAGATATAATGGATACAAAGATAGTGTAGTGGCTACAAAGATAAAACAGTTTAAAGAATAAGGAAACCACCATCCCAGTTAAATACATGGCTCTTTTCCAAGGGTGAGGGTTTTTTTTCTTTAATCATTTGACTATATCTTCAGTTATATTTATCCATAATAGTAATTAATAATAAAAAGTAATTAATATTTGAAATAGTGACTTAACTGAATCTAGTCTTAGATTTTATCACAAAATGCAAATATATTTGCCATTTGCAAAAACAATGATGATTTAAACAGCAGACAAAATAGTAACATTAGAATTTATACTCATGAAAAAAATTTTTTTTAGACAAAATGGCTGAGTGTGGTGGCTCACACCTGTAATCTCAACACTTTGGGAGACCTACGAGGGCGAATCACTTGAGCCCAGGAGTTTGAGACCAGCCTGGGCAACAAAGCAAGACGCTGCCTGTACAAAAAAAAATTAAATAACAATTGTAACTAGCCAGGTGTGGTGGTGCATGCCTGTTGTCCCAGCTCCTTGGGAAGCTGAGACAGGAGGATGGCTCAGCCCAGGAATTCTAGGCTGCAGTGAGATATGGTGGTGCCACTGCACCCCAGCCTGGGCAATAGAGGGAGACTCTATCATAAAAAAAAAAAAAAAAACAAAATAAGAAATCAAAAATCAAAGCCCAGGAGAAAATAGCCAAAAATGTAAACAATGGGAAAGAAGAGGACACCTGAAAAGAGAGAATGAGACTCATCTCTTTAACACAGATCTATGAGGGAGCACAGATTTACTATGATTTGTGCTAAAATCTGGAAAAACAAATATGAACAAAGCAGTCTGGGGCTTAAAGGAGTTTACATGAACCTGTTATTGTAAAATGATACAATAAGTGTCTCATCATATTGCACAGATATGTACAGAACGGCACGCACACTTAAAACGACTGTGTGGTTCAGGGAAGGATTCCCAGTGATTACTCTCAAGCTAAGACACAAAAGAGGAGGGGAAATAGCACAGTGATTAAAACAAACAAACAAACAAACAAACCCAGCATGTTGTGCCTAAGAAAATACAAGCAACCTCATGTTGCTCAAACTTGGAGAGCAAGGCGGAGCATGTTGAAACTAGTTGGGGTCTGCAAATTAAAGGTCCATTAAGGAGCTTGGAGTTTAGCCGTGGGTATTGGGAACCCACTGGTGTTTTTTGAATAACAACTTTATTGAGGTATAATTCACATACCATAAAATAACCATTCAGTGGTTTTTAGATGTCCACAGAGTTAAACAACCATCTCCACCATCTAATTTCAGAAAGATTTTGTCCCCCCCAAAAAAACACCATGCTCTCCACCCCAACCCTCCCCAGCTCCTGGCAACCAGTAATCCACTGTCTGTTTCTATGTATTTTTCTGTTCTGGACATTTCATATAAATGGAATCATACAATACGGGACCTTTTGTGACTAGCTTCTTTCATTTGCCATAATGTTTTCAAGGTTCATCTATGTTGCGGCACATACCAGTGTTCCATCTCTTTTTACGGCCAATGATATTTGCTTATATAAATATACCATACTTCATCTATTTATCAGTAAATGGACATTTGGGTTGTTTCCACATTTTTGCTATTATGAATAATGCTGCTACAATCATTTGTGTATATGTTTTTGTATGGACATATATTTTCAATTCTTTTAAGTATGTACCTAGGAGCCATTGGTGATTTTTAAGAGAGAAGATGAATAATAGTCATATTGAGGTTTTAGATCATTCTAATGAGGATAAGGAGGAGGTGTTTGAAGATGACAAGGCTAGAGGAAGGAAGACCAGTTAAGGGATGTGGTCGTAGGGATGAATAAGGAACACATTTAAGAAATACCTAGGAGGTGAAAATCAGCAGGACTTGGTAGATCAGTAAAACTGATGTACTCACCTTTCCATAAACATGCCCCAGATTTTCTTGCCTCTGAACCTTTGTTCATACTGTTCCCTCCTGAATTGTTCTTCCTTTCCATCTCTTATCTGCTGAAATCTTTTAAGGCCCAGTTGAAATGTTGCCTTTCTCTGATCTCTTCAGCTAGAAGTGTTTGCTCTCTTATGTACATTTTGAGGCAATTTTTTCATGAAGCAAAATTTTCACATAGTGTGCTTTTTATATTTTATCTTGTGTGTGTTTGTTAATATATGTGTGCTTTAGCTTTTCAACTAGACTACATGCTCCCTTCTGGCAAGTACTGCAATTAATTGCAATCGTTACTCAATAAGATTATAAAATAATTGGATACATCATCTGGTGGCTGTCTAAGGTAGTATACAAAGGTCACGTTCACACAGCTAACACGTGAGAGAAGCTACATTAAAGCCCTGGTCTGTTCAACTTCACAATCGCACTCTCTTCTCTCCTCCCCTCCCAGAAATGCTCTAGATTTACTAATTCTCCAACTCTTGCCTGTACTGTACAATTTTCTCAGGAAACAACTTCCTAGTTCATCAACTGCCTAATAAACCAATCATGCTGGGCAGTGTGGGTGGCAAGTCTTTCTCTGGCCCGCTTTTACTTATCTCCCTGTCCAATAACCCATGCCCATTTAAATAAAAACTGCAGATGCTATCTTCATTTTAGTATAACCTTTTGAATAGCTCTTAATAATAGGAATGCTGGGCATGGGACAGATATTTTGGAACAAATGAAGCTCTACGTTTTTCAGGCAGTTAGTCTCAATTCCACCAATATAGAGGTCTACTAACACTTGTTGAAATCTTGATTAAAACAATATCTCATTTAGTCTAGAAAAAAACACTTTCTCTAAAAGTTGCCCTTAATTTTAGTTTGCTTTGAATTGTTTTATAAATATATTTATTAAAAATACTTACAGGGTGCTAGCTTATGTCTGTTATCCCAGCACTTTGGGAGACCGAGGCGGGTGGAACACCTGAGGTTGGGAGTTTGAGACCAGCCTGGCCAACATGGTGAAACCCCGTCTCTACTAAAAATACAAAAATTAGCTGGTGTGGTGGTGGGCACCTGTAATCCCAGTACTTGGGAGGCTGAGGCAGGAGAATCACTCGAACCCGAGAGGCAGAGGTTGCAGTAAGCCTAGATCGTGCCACTGCACTCCAGCCTGGGCAACAGAGCAAGACTTGGTCTTAAAAAAAAAAAAAGAAAATACTTACAGGATGGTCTGCATCTAGTTCAGATCCATACATCAGAACTCTGTTGGCACAACGGTCCAGGTCAGAAATCTTCTTTGGAAACCAAGGAACAGTTTCCATACCTGAAAATTAAAAAAAAAAAAAAAAAAAAAAAACACTAAAAGTTGAAGAGACATTTTTAAAACAAAAAAAAAAGAAAAATAAAATTCAATTGGATGAGAGTTTTAATTTAAGGTTGTACATCAAGGCAAGATTTGTACAAGTTAAGTAAATTGCCCTATTTCTAAAAAGTAAAATTTATTCAAAATTTCTGAACTTTAATTTTTTTTTGAGTCTTCAGATTGATGTTCTAAGTTTTGGAGAAATACTGTACTTTAGAAACAGACTAAAAGTTTTAAAAATGCTTAAGCTACATATTTAGTTATTCTACAAAAGCAGAAAAAAGATGCACAACTTTATTTATAGACCAAGGTACAAACTTAATAAAAATTTTATTTATTTTTGCCAGTGGAAAAGGTCTTAGAAATCATTTGTCTTTGCCACCTTGATCTTCTCACCATTCCTCAGACACACAAGCCCTATAAGACCATGGGGTTTTATAAATGCTACTCTTCTGTCTGGAATAGCTATTCCACTCCCATTGCCTGCCCCACCCTGCCCTTCTGTTTTCCTGAGAATATCCTTCATATACTTCAAGACCCAAATCTAATGAGATCTTCTCATTCCGCAAAGCCTTCCCTGACCCTGTAGACAGAGCTAATTATCTGTTCCCTGGGTTCCTGTGACTTTATGTCTCTCTCTAAAGGCTTTTACTACGTTTTATTATAATGTACCTGTTTATATGTCTGTCTTACATGAAAGACTGGAAACAACTGTAGGGTGGAGACTGTATCTTTTGTATCCTTATTTCTTAGTAGAAATATCTGTCACAAGGCTGGTGTATCAACTGAACTATTTAGTCATCTATACACCTCTGCATTTTACAGATGAGGTAATCAAATTCCAGAGAGGTAATTTACCCTAGGTAATGCACTCCTCTTGGAAGACAGAGGACTAGAACTCAGCTCTTCTTGCCCCAGCATATTGCTCTTTCTAACATACCCAGGAGTGATATTCAAGGGATTTAACAACAAATACAACAGGAGCAGTAATCACCCAAAATAGACATCAGCAGAGTCCCAGGCTTCTGCTCTGCAAAGTGTTAACCCTTTAGTTGTTAATGATGGGTGTGGGATTTCCTGGTGGGGGGGGGCGGTCTCTGGAGCAACAGAGGCTTCAGGCATGGTGAAGAGCCCTCAAGGGACTTGGGGAAGCAGCTCTCTGCCAGCCAGAAGTGGAGATATATCAGTATTTTAATAATTATATAGCTGTACAAACGCATAGTAGATGAATAGCAGTCCTGATTACACCTTAAATATTGTGGACAGAATCTGAAGAGATTATTTTAGATTGAGTACCATATATAAAATGTACCTAAATTATCCATTTGTCTTTTGCCTCGAGTGAACTTCAAGGATGTTTTCACCAGTAGAGATCTTAACCTTTATCTTTGCTACCTGAGTATCTGAAACTTTAGAAGGCTTTACTGCTTTCTCATTTGCTTTTGGAAGGAATGCTGTACATCAGTTGTTCCTGGCCTTTTTGGCACCAGGAAGTGGTTTTGTGGAAGACAATTTTTCCAAGAATGGGGAGGCGGGAGATGGTTTCATCAGGCATTGGATTCTCATAAGAAACACACAACCTAGATCCCTCGCACACGTGGTTCACAATAGGGTTCACACTCCTAGACAGAGCTCAGGCGGTAAGGCTCGCCGGACCTGCTGCCCACTGCAGCTGTGCAGCCTGGTTCCTAACAGGCCGTGGATGATTCCCCTGCTATACATATTGTGTGTCATTTCATAGTTGTCAGCAACTGTCAAAATTTGCAACAAATTTAAATATTCATTTACTATCTGCTAGATGCCAAGTCTTATGAGACTTACTAAGTGCTCAGGGATTGTGAATTAGAGGTTTTTCAAATCAAGAAATGTTGATGCTTTGGAATGAGAGATAATCAATCCCTGAATATGCCAAATTGTGTTGTCTTTCTTCTTTCTTTCTTTCTTTCATTCTTTCTTTCTTTCATTCTTTCTTTCTTTTTTTCTTTCTGCCTGCCTTCCTGCCTTCTTTCTTTCTTTCTTTCTTTCTTTCTTTCCTTTCTTTTTTTTTTTTGACAGGGTCTTGCTCTGTCACCCAAACTGGAGTGCAGTGGCATGATCTCAGCTCGGCTCTACAGCCTCAACCTCCTAGGCTCAGGTGATCCTCCCACCTCAGCCTCCAGAGTAGCTGGAACCATAGGTGCATGCCACCACACCTGGCTAATTTTTGTATTTTTTGCAGAGACTGGGTCTCTCCATGTTGCCCAGTCTGGTCTTGAACTCCTGGACTTAAGCGAGTCTGCCTTGGCTTCCCAAAGTGCAGGGATTACAGGCATGAGCCAGCACACCCAGCTGTTTCTTATACTCAAGATTTTCTTTTTCATTTCTCTCACACTAGATCAAATGTTGCTTTATAATTTTTCTTTGGTATCTTGAACAACTATATTTTGTGTTCCCTTCAATACCAGACTATAAGCAATTTGGAGAGATTGTGTTTTATTATTTTCATGTTTTCAAGATAAATATAAGATTGAACACACATCTGGTGTTTCATCTTCTAAGTAGTATTTTCACCTTTCGAACTTACCATCTTCCTTCACAGTAAAATTATCTGGTGTATTCACAGAGAGAACATTGGTATGAGACTTTAGCAGATGAAAAATATCATTCAATTGTTCTCTGTTGATGTCACAGTCAACAAAAATCTCAAATTCTGAGTTTCTTCTTTTTGATTTTCGGGACTCGATATGTAACAGATTCACATGCTTCTCCTGTGTAAAGCACAGGGTAAAGATTTCATGTAACTGCCTCAAATGTTAATAGTCTTTGAGCAGGCTACTTTCATTACCACTAAAAATCAGATTCAGACTTCTCAGAACAGCTAAAGGGAAAAGGCTGTTTTAGTGCTGCCAACAACAAAATCATTCCTTCTTAAAAATTATGTACTGGTCAGAAAAGTTTTCAAAATTCATCCCACCCTCCAGAAACCAATAAAATAACACACACTAGAGGTCCTTCAGATTGTCAGAATTAATCAGAATTCAAATTAAAATATTATTAAGTTTCCTGGCAAAGAGGAATCTTTTGAAAATTCTCATAAATAAAAGCTAGTTTTCAAAAAATGATACCAATGTTAGTCCTGGAGAAAGAAGAGTTTCCCTTTCAAAAATTCATTTAATAAAATTAGATGAACAGCTTGAGCACAGAGTATTTAATACCTCAAATCTCTTAAGCTACATTCTTAGTAACAGCTGAACCAGATCTCCTCTTCTGACCTCTTCCAAGTCAGCCTAAGATGGGGGTGCTGTGTGTAGAAGTGTGGGAAGAGGGTATGTTCTCTTTCCAATTTGGGTAGCTGAGGAAGAGTGCTGGGGACATGATAATGAAACATGAGAACCAATCACCCAATAGTTTTTTCATCTAAAAAAATGAGAAAGTTAGAGCAGATAATCTCCAATACTAACCAGTGCATCCTAAAATAACTTAATGAACACCCATGCAACTAGGTGAGAGCTGCGAAGAATATAAAGGAAAGACATAAAGGTATTTACATTCTAGTTGGCTAACACACGGAAGATTAAGAAAATAAAGTAAAGAGTGTTCAGATGCAGATGCTCGGCAAAGGGAAAAGCATTACGACTTAAGAGAGAGTAGAAAGTTTCATGGAGCAGGCGGGAACTTAATGAATCTTAAAGAATAGATAGAATAGGTCAGGCGTGGTGGCTCACGCCTGTAATTCCAACACTTTGGGAGGCCAAGGTGGAAAAATCACTTAAGCCCAGGAGTTCAAGACCAACCTGGACCACGTAGCAAGACCCCGTCTCTACAAAAAAATAATAAATTAGCCAGGTGTAGTGGCACACACCATAAGTCCCAGCTACTTGGGATACTGAGGTGGGAGGGTCACTCAAGCCCAGGAGGTTAATGCTACAGTGAGCCGTGATTGTGCCACTGCACTCTAGCCTGGGTGACAGAGTGAGACCCTTTCTTAAAAAAAAAAAAAATTCAGGGAACGTGAGCTAACAAGAAAGAGGAGTGAGTGACTGAGGATGTTAGGAAATTAGAATAGGCAGGGTTATCTGGGAACATAGAATTTATCACGGAATCAATAGAAGTCAGTTATAAAATATACTGGGATTGATCAGGTATAGAGAAGAGTTTCATTTCATCTATTTCTTATACATTTTTACATTAATAATGCATTTGTAAATATTTTCTAAATGATGACTTGAATAAATATAAAGCCAAACTATGTTTTCAGAGGAAAAAATAAAAGATACAAAACGTCAATTGTTCCTAAATTTAAATCTCAATGGAATTTGGTGAGGAAATGTAATTAAATAATTTCAAAGTTCATCTGGAAGAAAAACACAGTCTGGAAAATTCAGATAAAGTAGAATTAGTACGTGAAACATTCCCTATCCGTCATTTCAATTACAGAAACAGACGCATAGAGAGGTTAAGCAGTTTGGCTAGAAGCACACAGGAGACAAGTGTCAGAGCCAGAATTCAAATCTAGGCTGTCCAGGTCCACAGTCCATGCATTTAAACACTATGCTGTAATCCTCTTGCACAAGAAAGGAAGAGTCACAAAGGTGGATTATATGGCTCTTCTTCAAACAGTATTTACATAATCTTAATAATAAAAACATTAAAGATTGACAGAGCCAAAAACCGGGACACAAATGCATTGGGAAGACGAGTGGAAAGGAAGTTGAAGAGGCCATCGGAAGGGGAGTTGTGTCAAGAAACCTAAATTTTTGCTTCATTGTTGAAAATCAATAGATAATTATCTATAATTTTAGAAATCAAGAAGTAGAAGCAGAATAAGCATATAATTTATAAGTGTGGAAGGAAATATTAGAAAAATAGTCTAAAGAGTTGAAAATGGTTGCCTCCACAAGGTGGGGGATAAGTAAAATGGATGGAGACATACCCGGAGAATACCATGTAGCAGTTAGAAGAATGAATGAGATGTTCACACAACAGTGTGCACAGGTCTTAAGAACACAGTGCTGCATGGGAAAAAGAATCTTTATCGCACAATATGATTATATAAATTACGAATATATGCACGCACAAAAACTACATATTCTGAAGTGTAGATAAAAGTAATTCAATGTATATATCAAACATACGAGAGCAGTTCTCTATCAGAAGAGAGAAATGGAGATAGACTTGAAGAATTAAATAAAACAGGAACAGGTCGCACAAATCAACAATGATAGTGTACACGTGATTTAATGAGTGTGATTAACTCAAGCTTCTGCACATAAGGTTGCAAAAAAATTAAATGGAACTTAGGAATGAAGAGAGATGGAGCAAAAGACTGCTTTTTTAAAAATATGTTTTATGGTATGGGTTGAGTTGTTCTTAAGCTATGCACAATTATTTTTTGATTAAAAATTAAATTTAAAAAGTTGATGGAAGAAGACACACAGGTATTTTATTTAAAGACTCAAAAGTAATCAATAGAACAGCTAAAAGTAATAATACAATTATCAGATTTGGAAGGACTGGGAGAGGGAAGGGAGGGAGGTGGTATCAGTATCATTGTTCATAATAGAAAGTAAATGAATATAGTGTGAAGTTGATAACTCGAAAAGACATATAAGAGCAATGTTCAGGTTTCACAAACTCACCACCAAAAAAACTAAAGGCCGGAAATAGTTAAAAGAGGTTGCCTGTGGGGAGTGGGACTGAGAATATGGTACGTGTTAGGTAAGAAAACTGATGCTTTTCATTACAAGCTCTTCTAGACTATCTATATTTCAGATTTTTAATTCTTTGAAATATTCTTTGCAAACAGCTATATAATAGTATGTCATATGATTTTTAACATAGCTAACATCTATTGATCACTTACTTTGTACTGTACCATCCTAAGCACTTTAGAGATATTAACTGTACTAATGCTCACAATGACCCTGTGATGTAGGTACAGTTCTCATTTTATGGACATAAATCCTGAAGTGTGGAGAGATTAATCAGTTTGCCCACGACCACCCAGGTAATCAGTGACAGCGCAAGGATTTGAATTCAGGTGGTCTGTCTCTGGAGACCAGAGCTTAACCACAGTGGTGTTCCGCTAGCACAATTCAACATCCCCTATATTAGGACAAGTGGATTATTTATAATTTTTAGTTCCTATAAACAATACATCTTTGTGTGTCCCTGAGCCCTTAAACTCAGTTAGGGCCCCCAAGTTCAATATCACAATATCTGGTACTTCTGTTTCATGTCACTTTACACATAGTAATTATTCACTTATAGCAGTTGTTTGTTTAGTGTTGCCTTCCCCACTAGATTATATACTCTGTGAGAACAGGCACTGTGTTTACTTCATCCAGCTCCACATCCTTAGTGTCTGGTGTGGTACCTGACACATAGTAAGGACTCAATAAATATTCATGTTCTGCTTGACTGATCCATATTTTTAAGACAGATTTATGAAATTAGAATTATGGGTCAAAAGTATGAACATTTTAAGGCTCATAATCCATATTACCAGATAGTTTCCCTACATGGTACACAAATTTACCCTCGTGCCAAAGGTGCATTGGAGGGTAATGCACCTCCAATGCAATGAAGCTCTGACAGTAGGGGACAGTGTCACTATAGAATCTTTGCTACATGAAAATAATATCATTAAATATACTATGACTATATCATTAAATCTCAAGTATATAATTAAAAATGTCTGATTAAATATCAATAAAATTTTAATACTTTATTAAAATTAAAATTTGCTTCTCTAAAATCTATGAAGTGAATTTTTTCTCCCCCATTTCCCAAAGTAGCTATTTGTATCTCTTCTTCTGTAAATTGTTTGTATCCCTTGTTAGAATTCAGCACTATTTTAGAAATGCAAGTTCTTAACAAATGTTTGTACTCCACCTCCGAAGAATTTGCAATAATTTATCATATATTTATATATGTATATGTATATAAAAATATAGAACTTCATAGTTATGATAAACAGGTACATATAGAGAGAGAGAGAGAAAAAAAATCTATACCCAGGCTAGAGTGTAGTGGTGTGATCATAGCTCACTCACTGTAACCTTGGACTCCTGGACTCAAGCAATTCTCCCACCCCAGCCTCCCAGGTAGCTGGAGCTACAGGTGTCCACCACCTCACCCAGCTAAATTTGTTTTTGTTTTTTTTTTTAAGAGATGGGGTCTTGCTATGTTGCTCTGTATTTTAAATACAGTTTTAGAGATTCATTTCTAGAAGAATTTTGTGCAAAAATATGGAAAATACTTACCTGAAATATTTTCAGGGCTTTTATAAGTCCTCCAACTTCATTCTTTAAGGAAAAAATGAGACTTGCTCTTCCCCTTTCTAAGGAATGGTCTTTGTTCTCCTTATTGTCTTCAATCATGATGAATTTGGAGTAATTCTCTAAAACTAAAGTATGAAAACAAAGACAAAGGGCTAAAAAAGAAGGTGCACAATGCAGACAATATTTGATAACTAAGGCCTAATTTACTTCTGGAAGCTTCAGTTTCTTAACCTTTTATAGAACCTAGATATGCAGATAAGCTTTGCAAGAATCTAGTGAGACCAAAATAAGATGAAACTTCGCCTGACACCTGCCTAGAACAGAATAGGCACACGATACATGTTAGTAGTTCCCTTTCGTGTTTTTCTAAACCAATCCCTCTTTTAGGGCATGACTCAAGCCTGCTGGCTTCTTGTAGTCTTTCCAACTATTGTAGCCTGAACTAGTCAAGAAGGCCTACTTCCTCCCCGCCCTGTCCACAATCTTAGCACTTCATTATACCAGGTCTCAAATGGTTTCCCCAAATGTTTTATTTGAACATATCTCACCTTCTGACAAGGCAGCAAGCTCCTCCAGAGTGGGGACAAGGCTTTCTATTTATTTTGTAAACTAAAGGCCTGGCCAGCTCTAGACATATGTGCATTAGATGGATAACTGCTAGCCAGGAGAATTCTAGCTCTGCTTCTCAGAAGATGAACCAGATATCTACTTTGGTATCTTCTCAACCACTTATTTACACTGCAAAACAGTGTAAGGAAATATGTGGAATGTGAAGTCAGATATATCTAATTACTGGCCTCATGTTTATCAGTGTATGACCTCGGGCATGCTACTTAACCTTTCTAATATAAAACTAAGTTACCAAACAGCTACCGGAACTCGTAACATACAAAATTCCCACTCGTTGTAAAACACCATAATGTGGCGTGCTATTCTGAGATTTTCCTCATGGAAGAAACTAGGATATTTCAGGTACCAAGAAGAGTTAGAGACACATAATTCAAAATTTAACCAACATTTATGAATTCATTGGGTTCAAGTTCCCAAAACTATGAAGATTTTTAAATTATGCCAAATTAGTCTCTAGAATTAAAACAATTTCTACTTCAAATGCTATAAAACTAAATAGCCAGTTAAACTGAATAATTATGTGGATTTTTCTGTGATTCAAACAATTACTAATGGTAAAATGAATAAAATTTCAACCCAACACATTCACATGTGTAAAGCACCACAGTCAAAGTTAGGGCAGTAAAACTTTTAAAACAAGAATAGTAAAATTTTAAAGAAATTTAAAATTTTACTTTTAAAGAAAAGTAAAAATTTTAAAACAATTCTTTGTCTCCAAAGAATTCACACACTTGTTTATGGGGAAGGAGAAAATGGAAGACAGACTTCTCAATAAGTACAAAGAAGCAGAAGAGAAGGGACACTGAGATCCCAGCCATGATACCCAAGGAGTACGCTCAACCACCCCTCACCTTCCCATCTCCCCACCTCCCCACCTCTTTGATCAATATCCCATGTGCTTCTAAAGATGACTGAATACAGCTTCTAGCCCATCCATGAGTCTCTGCTGAGAAAGGATTTATGGATGAGAAGCAAAAGATCTTATGAGATTTTCCACTTCAAAGGAAGTGACCATTTCTCAAGGTAAACTTAAGTATAAACAGAAAATACCAAATTGGTGACTCGGGGGCTAAAAATTCAGGGATGGTCTCAGATAAGCATTCTCAAAATGCTTTTAGGGATATGAAAACCTTCAGAAATGTTTGTTACCCATTCAATTACCACTCACAGATTGACTTTTCTTATTAAACACAGAGTATGGGTGACGTTGTCCTATAGTGTGCAAATGTAAACAATAAGAGAGATGCAAAATAATATAACAAATTGCTAGTAATAAATCTTTCTGTAAATCCATCTAGGCAAGTCATAATCTTTATGAGTATCAATCTCTTTATTTGCAAACTTAGAGGGAGGATAATCAACACCACTCTCATGATTATAAGGAGGATTAAATATATATAAACTTATTGTTATGAGAATTAAATAGTTATAATTTATATAAAACTCTTGGAACAGTTGCTAACCTACACTAAGTACTCAATAAGTATTATCTCAAATAATGGGGAATATGTCCCAAATTTTCCAGTCTTCAAAAAAAGAGAAAATGTTAAAGTAATGAAATAGACATTCTAAACACCTCTGGCTAAGAATTTTTCTTGCCCTAGGAATTAGGCATTTTACAAGATGATTAACATATTTCTTATAATAGCAAGCATGTGGAAAAGTTGCTTTATGATATAAAATGTCAGTATTGTTTTATATCAAGGTGATTTCAGTTTCATTAATTTATTATAAAATCCCTAAAGTGTATTAAATTCCAAATCTCAAGCAAACAATTCAGCAGTTTTTTTGCAAACAAATAGACAAAGACCCCAAAGTAAAATGTACTGAGTTAGCCTGTATTTACTGAGTCCTCATGTTTCCTGATACCGTCACCATGACATGCAGAAGGAAGAGGATTCTGCAAATATAAGCTATTTCCTGGCCAACCACTAGCTTCATCATGTACATCAGCTTTAAGAACTGGGAGCAAGTATCAGGGAACAGTAAAGAAAAGTTACCACTGATTTTTTCCAGTCAGTGGTAACACCAACAGAATTCTAGATCTTCTGATAATTTGTCTTTCAACAATCTCTTGGAGCTTGGAATAAAACTCTTCATATGAAACTATATGAGGCCAGCCGCAGTAGCTCATGCCTGTAATCCCAGCACATTGGAAAGCCAAAGCGGGTGGATCACTTGAGGTCAGGAGTTGAAGACCAGCCTCGCCAACATGGTGAAAAACTGTCTCTACTAAAAATACAAAAATTAGCCTGGCATGATGACACATGCCTGTAATCCCAGCTACTCGGGAGACTAAGGCACAAAAATCATTTGAACCCAGGCGGCAGAGTTTGCAGGGAGCCAAGATCGTGCCACTGCACTCTGGCTGGCCAACAGAGTGAGACTCCATCTCAAAACAAACAAACAGACAAACGACAACAACAACAAAAACTATTATGAAGAGTCTGGGCAACATAGTGAGATGCTGTATGAACAACAACAACAACAAAAATTGTTTAAGTTAGCCGGGCATAGTGGCTTTCACCTGCAGTCCCGGCTACTAGGGAGGGAGGCTGAGGCAGGAGGCTTACTTGAGCCCAGGAGTTCTAGGCTGCAGTGATCCATGATCATGCCACTGCAGTCCAGCCTGGGTGACAGAGTAAAGCCCCGTCTCTTAAAAAAAAAAAAAATGAGGATTTCCTTCAATTTTCAAAACTGGCTCCTAAGCTCTCCTGGAAGTTGCTATTGTGAGAAGGTACTAACAGTCATGGCTCCATCCCTTTAGGGTTCACAATTATTTTCTTTACCTGATTCTTGAATGGATCAAGCTTTGTGCCAACATCTCCTTAAAGGGTGTGGGGAGAGGAGGGTGAAGGATACATTAATTGAAATTTATGATATGCAAGGCATTTATATTATTTTGATTTATTTAAAGACATACATTATTATATTAAGATGTGAGTGGCGGCCGGGCGCGGTGGCTCAAGCCTGTAATCCCAGCACTTTGGGAGGCCGAGACGGGTGGATCACGAGGTCAGGAGATCGAGACCATCCTGGCTAACACCGTGTAAACCCCGTCTCTACTAAAAAATACAAAAAACTAGCCGGGCGAGGTGGCGGGAGCCTGTAGTCCCAGCTACTTGGGAGGCTGAGGCAGGAGAATGGCGTAAACCCGGGAGGCGGAGCTTGCAGTGAGCTGAGATCCGGCCACTGCACACTCCAGCCTGGGCGATAGAGCGAGACCCCGTCTCAAAAAAAAAAAAAAAAAAAGATGGGGGGGCCTCACACCTGTAATCCCAGCACTTTAGGAGGCTGAGGTGGGCGAATCACGAGGTCAAGAGATTGAGACCATCCTGGCCAATGTGGTGAAACCCCGTCTCTACTAACAATACAAAAATTAGCTTG
>NW_016803218.1:884064-900055 GCF_001698545.2 Rhinopithecus bieti
AAAAAAAAAAAAAAAAAAAAAAAAACTGCAAGGAGGATTCTTTCAGAGGGAGAGAATGCTCTAAAGAGTCTTGATTTTCTTTTCTAAATAAGGGGTGGGAATGAGGATGAAAGTGAAGATGAAATACAAAAGAAAACACTACCCATGAAAAGCAGTATTCTAGGATATAAAGGTACTAGCAGAGAAAATGGAAATAGAAGACACATCCCTATCTGGAGATAATCTAATAATACATGCACAGATGGACCTCCCTGATAACATATGTAAACCACAGATTATAACTTTTCAGAAACATTGATATTAGAATTCCACCCATCCCCCCTTTTTAAAACTTTTCCTGGATTAGCAAGCTCAACCCTAGTCTTTTTCCTCCTAAGTCAAGCAGAGTGGGACATCAATGAGGAGTTCATTTTAAACCTCTGAAAATCAAACGCCAAAGGCAAGGCTGAGTTTACCTGGACTCTTAACTGACTCTGAACTGCAAGGATCTAGTCCTCTTTGTCAACTACGACCTTGCAACAAGCTCTTAGTCGTCTGTTGGGATGGTGGTGACGATGGTAAGTGCGATGCTGAGCTTTGCATCTGAGACTCCCTCTTCTTCCGGGGGCTGTTTAAGGGAGGCTTCCTTTCATGGGAGAAGAGGAAAAAAAGAGATATTGCCCTTTGATGGAGAGGAAGGGAAGGAAGAAAAATCTTTTTGTTTCTGCCAACATAGAGGAGTCACGCAGCCTTGGGTTGGACTCTGAACCCCAGTTTCCTCATCTGGGGACTGAAGAAATACCTACCTGCGTTTGTTGTGAAGGTGAAATCTGATGATGGGTAGAGTCTGTTCCTGGCACACAGGAGGCCCTCAAAAAGTGTCTTTTCTCCCCAAAGAGCGTAGGAGGAAAGAAGAGTAAGCGTCTACAGAGGTACAACTCCGACCTCCCAAATCTGACTCCGTAAGACCACCAATTTGCCTCCCGGGGTGGCTGCCCAGCCCCGCGCCTGCCGAGTGCCGCCAAAGTCTGGACGGCGGTCCCGGCGCCCGCGGGAAGGACCGCCTCACTCACCTGGGGCGCCGCTAGCTGCAAGCTGGGCCTGCCCGCGGCCTCGCGCTGCCGGCTTCTTATAGAAGCGGGCGTCGGAGCAGCAGGGCAGCGGCCAATGAGAAGGGAGGGCCGGCGGGTGTGGGGCGTGGGTCCTCCCGGCGGATGGGTGGGGCGGGGGGGGGTTCGGCTGAGCCCCGCAGGCTGCTGGCAGTCGCGTCCGCCAGCTCCCAGAGACTCGCACACCTCGATCTCTGCGTGTATCTGACTGGTGTTTTAATTAAGTGAATATTAGGCCATCCTTAACTACAGAAGTCTGACTAACGTTGTACAATCCAGAGTTGGACATTCTCTCCAAACCAAGATAACGTCTGTTACCGACACAATGACCTGCTATAGGACTGCAGTGTTTCTGGCCTGTTGGAGACCAAAGCGGGAATTCCCCCACCTCCCACACACCTCTGTGCTTCTAGGCTGTTTAGTAGCCCAGTCCTGCCTCATTATTCTCTTGGTGCTTTCCCCCATTCCTTGAGGCAGAGCAACAGTTTTAGAAGGGAAGTGTTCAGTGCCCTTCTAATTAAAAAAAATTTTAAGCTGCAAGCAGAGAAGCATTCTATATTAGCAAAAAATCATGTTACGTGCTATTGTGAACAACAGGACACAGAAGCAAAAATTTGGAATAGGTATTTATTGGTTGAGTAGTCAGTCAATTAGCTCCTATCCCAAAGGACTGTATTCAGAACACAGTATATTATAGGACATTCTTTTCTCCAATGTTTGAAAAGTAAGATTTATTGATGTATAATTTACACACAGTAATATTCACCCTGTGAGGTGTACAATTCTGAGTTTTGACAAACATGTACAGTTGCATAACCACCAAATGATCAAAATATAGAACATTTCCATCACCGCGAGAAAGTTCTCTTGTCTCAAGTCTCTCACCTCACAACCAGCCCCTGGCAGCCACTGATCTGATTTCTGTCTCCATAGTTTTGCCTTCTCTGGAATTTCTTCTCATAGAAATGGAATAATGAAATATGTACAGATTTTTGGCTCCTGGCACTTAACATAATGCTTTTCAGTTTCATGTTGCAGGTATTAGTGATTAGTGCAGGTATTAACTTTTCTTTCCTGTTTTCTTTTTTGCTGAGTATGGATGTACTTTAAAGCTCAGGACCTTTACAACTTTTCTATGCATTTTTCTTTTATCTGTATAATGCTTCTATGAGGTAAATATTATTTTTATTTTACAGATAAGGAAACTGAAGCACAGGGGTGGCTCTAAGATCTTCTTCTGGCACAGGCTAGTAAGTATGATCAATAATCAAGCAAAAGTGTCTGATTTTAAATCCAGTGTTCTTACTTCAATGCCATAAAAAATAACGGTCAGGGAGAGACCTTTCAGAACCAAGTTGAGGTCAAAGATGTCTTTCCTAAACTGAAAGCCTTTCCTTGTAGATCTGGAACACAACAAGGATGCCCACTTTCACCACTATTATTCAACATAGTTTTGGAAGTCCTAGCTAGAGCAATCAGACAAGAGAAGAAATAAAGGGCATCCAGACAGGAAAGGAAGAGGTCAAATTATCCTTGTTTGCAGATGATATAATCCTATATTTGGAAAAACCTAAAGACTCCACCAAAAAACTATTTGAACTAATTAAATAATTCACTAATGTTGCAGGATACAAAATCAACATACAAAAATCAGTAGCCTTTCTGTATGCCAACGGTGAACAGTCTGAAAAAGAAATTAAAAAGTAATCCCACTTACAAATAAAATAAGTACCTAGGAATTAACCAAAGGAGTGAAAGATCTCTACAATGAAAACTATGAAATACTCATGAAAGAAAGTAAAGAGGACACCAAAAAACAGAAAGCTATTCCAAGTTCATGGATTGGAAGAATCCTTATTGTTAAAATGTCCATACTACCCAAAGCAATCTACAGATTCAATGCAATCCCTATCAAAATACCAATGATGTTCTTTATAGAAATAGAAAAAACAACCCTAAAATTTATATGGAATCACAAAAGACCCAGAATAGCCAAAGATATCCTGAGCAAAAAGAACAAAACTGGAGGAATCACATTACCTGACTTCAAATTATGCTACAGAGCTATAGTAACCAAAACAGCATGGTACTGGCATAAAAACAGACACATATACCAATGGAACAGAAGAGAACCCAGAAACAAATCCACACACCTACAGTGAACTCATTATTGACAAAGTTGCCAAGAATATACAATGGGGAAAGGACAGGCTCTCCAATAAATGGTGCTGGGAAAACTGGATATCCATCAGAAGAATGAAACTAGACCCCATCTCTCACCATACATAAAAATCAAATCAAAATGGATTAAAGACTCAAATCTAAAACCTCAAACTATGAAACTACTACAAGAAAACATTGGGGAAACTCTCCAGGACATCAGTCTACTCAAAAATTTCTTAAGTAATACCCCACAAGCACAGGCAACCAAAGGAAAAATGGTTGCATGGGATCACATCAAGTTAAAAAGCTTCTGTACAGCAAAAGAAACAATTGATAAAAGGAAGAGACAACCCGCAGAATGGGAGAAAATATTTGCAAACTACCCATCTGACAAGAGATTGATAACCAGAATATATAAGGAGTTCAAACAACTCTATAGTAAAAAATTTAATAATCCAATTCAAAATGGGCAAAAGATTTGAATAGACATTTCTCCAAGGAAGACATACAAATGGCAAACAGACATATGAAAAGGTGCACACCGTCCTTGGTCATCAGATAAATGAAAATCAAAACTACAATAATATGTCATCTCACCCTGGTCAGGCAATAACAAATACTAGAGAGGATGTGGATAAAAGGGAACCCTTGTACACTGTTGTGGGGGAATGTATAATAAATTAGTATACCCACTATGGGAAACAGTTTAGAGGTACCTCAAAAAACTGAAAATAGAGCTACCATATGATCCAGCACTCCCACTGCTGGGTATATACCCAAAAGAAAGGAAATCAGTGTATTGAAGAGATATCTGCACTCTCATGTTTGTTTCAGCACTGTTCACAATAGTCAAGATTTGAAAACAACCTGTGTCCATCAATAGATGAATGGATAAAGAAAATGTGGTACTTATACACAACGGAGCACTATTCAGCCATAACAAATAATGAGATTCTGTCATTTGCAACAACATGGATGGAAATGGAGATCATTATATTAAGTGAAATAAGCCAGGCACAGAGACAAATATCTCATGTTCTCAGTTATTTATAGGATCTAAAAGTCAGAACAACTAAACTCATGGAGACAGAGAATAGAAGGATGGTTACCAGAGGCTGGGAAGGATTGTGGGAGGTACAGGGAATGGGGGGATGTGGGGGATGGTGAATGGGGACCAAAAAACAGAAAAAAGGAAAAAGGCCTAGTGTTTGATAGAATAACAGGAGGACTGTAGTCAATCATAATTTAATTACACATTTAAAAATCACTAAAAGAATATAATGGGATTGTTTGTAACACCAAGAATAAATACTTGAGGGAATGGATACCCAATTTTCCATGATGTGTTTATTACACATTGCATGCCTCTACCAAAATATCTCCTATATCCCATAAGTACATACACCTACTATATGCCCACAAAATTAAAATAAAATAAATTTAAAATAAAAGATGTCTTTCCTAAAGTTGGGACCACAGGAGGACTTAAACCACCCCTGTTGAAGAAGAGAGATGGAGCCAACTCTAATGAGCACATCCACAAAGAGGTCAAGAGAATAGGTTGGATGCCCACCCTGAGGTGGAAAGGCCTTAGTAGTTGACACTTAAAAATCAAGGTGTCAGCAGGGCTGGGTACCTTCTGGAGGCTCCAGGGGAGAATCTGTCCCCTCAGTTTTTCCAGCTTCTAGAGGTCACTGCATTCTTTGGTTCATTGCCCCTTTGTCCATTTTCAAAGCAAGCAATGTGGCATCTTGTAATCTAAGTCTTTGCCTCCTTTCAGTGACAAAGACCCTGTGCTTCCATTCTGCCTACCCAGATAATCCAGGATGATCCCCTGTCTCAAATCCTTTCATCACATTTGCAAAATCTCTTATCATGTTAGATAACATATTCATGGGTTCTAGACATTAGGACATGAACAATTTGGGGATGCCATTATTTTGCCTACCACAGAGAGGCACTGAAACTGGACACTTTGGGCAGTATTCAGATGGGAAATGGTCTTTCTCCTTATGTGTGTCCTGTCATTTTGATCTGTGGAACCTATGGCGAAGGAGTTCTCTGACCTAGAGATGGGGCTTTTGAGAAACTGAAAGTACTCACTGCATGGATGGTAAAGGACACCTCGCTGCACTCCTCAGATCTTCAGCAGAACATGTTTGAGAGGGGACACATTCCAACCTCTCAGTTCCTCACTTGGAACCTTTGGATAGATCCTCTTCAATCTTCTTTTAGCAGTTCCTCTTTCTCTTCCCTCCAGGTATTCAGGGTTCCTCTGGCTGGGTGAGGATTTGGGCCCTTTTCTCTTTCCAGTCTATACCCTCTTCCTTGTCAATTGCACCTCATTTCCTGTACCCTTGTTATGCGAACAGCTCCAAAATGTGTGTTTCAAACTCAGATCTCCCTTCTGAACTCTAGACCTTTATATACAATAATTTATCTTGTATGCATGATACATTGGCATCTTCACGTGTTCTAAAGTAAACTCAGGAAAAGAATAGGTGTTGGTGAGAACTGGGAGAAATTGGATCCTATCTTGCGGATGGGAATGTAAAATGGCTCAGCCACTGTAGGAAACAGTTTGTTGGTTCCTCAAAAAGTTAAACACAGAATTAACATAAGACCTGGCACTACCACTCCTAGGTACGCACACAAAAGACTGAAAACAGGAACTCGAACAAATCCTTGTATGAGAATGTTCACAGCAGCACTATTCACAGCCGCCAAAACATGGAAATAATCCAAATGTCCATCAACAGATAAGTGAGGTAAACAATTTGTGCTATATACATACAATTGAATAGTATTCTTCCTTATAAAAAGAATGAAACATTGATACATGCTGCAACATGGATGGACCTGGAAAACATTACACAACGTGAAAGAAGCCAGTAATAAAGGTTGCATGTCGTAGATTCCATTTATATGAAATATTCAGAATAGGTAAATCTGTAGAAACAGAATACAGTGCAGTGGTTGCCAAAGGCAAGGTGTGAGGAAGTGGGAGAATGAGGAGTGACTGCTTTGTGGATAAAAGGGGCTTTACTTTGGAGTGACAGAAATGTTTTGGAACTAGATAGAGGTAGCGGTTGTGCAACATCATGAATATACTAAATGCCGCTAAGTTGTTCACTTTAAAATGATTAATTTTAGGTTATGCGAATTTCACCTCAATAAATAAAAGTAAATTTGATCTCCCTGCCCTCCAAGTCCTTCTTCCTTCCTGCATATGCTTCTCTCCCACTGTTTTCTGTTGCTTTCAAGTAAAGATGGAAGTAGTTTTTTTTTACTACCTTTTCAATGTGAATATTAATTTTTTAAGGTTTCTGCCTCTTCTTGGTTTTAGTATTTAATATTTTCCCAGAAAATTATTCACTATTTTTAAATTTTCATGTGGTTATGTTTAGTTTTCCCTAAAAAAGTTGTTTTCTTTATTGTGCAAGAGTCCAAGAATGTGCCTGTATGATTTCTACTTAGGGGGACTTGAGAGAATGTTCTTTGTGATTTATCACATCATCTAATTTTACAGATGTTCCATTTACTTTGAAAATAATGTAACATTTCCATTTTGGGGTGTGTAACAGTCAGGATAGAGCAAACACACCTGCAATGACGAATTCTCTCTTTATTATGTTAACATAATAAAGGCTTATTTTACTTTCACTCTAAGTTCAACATACATTGGGGGACTCTCCAGGGCAACTCCTCTCCATGTGGTTCTCTGTGTTGTTACTCAGAGATTCAGGCAATTTCCATCTTGTGGCTCTGCCATCTTAATCCATGGCTGTCACCAAGAAAGAAGAGAGTTTTGAGATGAAATACCAGCTTTTAAATGCTTTGGCATTTAACTCATTGGCTATCACTAATCACTTCACCCTTCCCTACTACAAGAGGGTTATTAAACATAGTCTTCCCATTAGCTCAAGAAGATGAAAACCAGGTATGGAGAGCCCAAATAGCCTTTACCACAGGGTAGAAAGGTCAATAGGTCAATATATGTGTGGACCTGGAGTACAGGAACTAAGAGCATGAACTGTGGAGACAAATGCAGTCCTGCCACTCACTTGGCTGTGTGACTTCAAGCAAGTTATTTAATTTTTCCATGCCTTGATTTCTCAATCTGTAAAATTTCTGTCTCATTGCAATATTATGAGGATGAAATGAGTTCATATTTATAAAGCATTCAATATACTGCTTGCCACACAGTAAGTGCTAGATTTGATTTTTAAAAAACAAATATATAAAATCAACATTGTAAAATGTTATTATTCATATCCTCTATGTTCTTCCTATTATTTTTCTTTTACTTACTTTCCCATTTCTGAGAGATGAGTTTAACTTTCCTACAATTTTTGAAAGAATTACTCTTGGTATGTCTAACAAAATTTGCTTAGCATATTTAGTTGCTCTATTGTTTATTTTAAAGTTTGTGATGGTTACATCTTATCAATTCGTCATTTATGGTTATAAAATATCCCAAGTGTCCCTTTAATGCTTTTCCCCTTGATTCTGTTCTTTGTTTTGCAATTCCTGCTTTCTATTTTGTTATTACTTACTTAATTTTTATTTAGCCCTGCCTTTATTGTGTGTTGTTTTAAGTTTGTCACTTGTAAAAACATAAAACTGATTTTGCCTCCAAACAGAATACTTACTTTTTAATAATGTAATCTAGCCCATTGATATCATTGGTGTTTTGAGTCTTAAAGTGTATTTTGATTTCTTTCTTTTTCTTTCTCAATCTGACCTTTGCTGGCTTGATCAAATTTTCTCTGGTCCTTTTTTTAAAATCTAGTGGTTTACAAATTCTGCATCTTTTGCCTCTTTCAATAGTGGTTATCCTTGAATGATTAACAAACATATTTAAATGTATATATTCCTAACAATACCAAGATTACTCAATATCTACAACCTCTTTCCTTAACAAGACAAGGTATTTGGAATGCTCTTATTTCTCTTTTCCCTTGCCTCCTCCACCCTAAACTTTCCAATATCTCATTTGTTCATTCAATAAATATTTACTGAGCCTCAAGTATGTGTTAAAAACATCTGGAATTTTATTTACAAATTGTTGGTACATTAACATTTAACAATTGCATCAAATGTTACATTAACATCATCAGTGATTATTTAATCTTTACTAACAATTTTCCTGATTTGTCAGTTCATTGTAGAGGCACTACTGTTTTTTTTTTTTTAATTTTAATTTTGAGGTACATAGTAGGTGTATGTATTTATGGAGTACATGAGATATTTTGATAGGACATGCAATGTGTAACAATCACATAGTGGAAAATGGCAGATCCATCCCCTCAAGCATTTATCCTTTGTGGTACAAACAATCCAATTATACTCTTACAGGTTTTGTTTGTTTTTTGAGACAGTCTTACTCTGTCGCCCAGGCTGGAGTACAATGGTGCGATCTCGGCTCACTGAAACCTCCACCTCCCGGGTTCAAGCAATTCTCCTGCCTCAGCCTCCCAAGTAGCTGGGATTACAGATGCCTACCACTATGCCCAGCTAATTTTTTTGTATTTTCAGTAGAGACAGGGTTTCACAATGTTGGCCAGGCTAGTTTCGAACTCCTGACCTCAAGTGATCGACCCGCCTCCGCTTCCCAACGTGGTAGGATTACAGACATGAGCCACTGTGCCTGGCCTCTTATAGTTATTTTTAGATGTACAATTAAATTATTTTTAACCATAGTCACTGCGCCCAGCCTCTTCTTGTTATTTTAGATGTAGAATTAAATTATTTTGACCATCATTGCGCCCAGCCTCTTATAGTTATTTTAGATGCACAATTAAATTATTTTGACCATAGTCACCAGACATTACTGTTTTTAATGCTTTGCATCTATTCCCTTTTCTTCTGTTGAAAAAAATCTGGTTTTCTTTTGGGGACTCACTCTTGTCTGTCTCAGTCCATTTGCTTTGGTTGGACCTACTTCTACTCCTCCTGCCCTCTCCCCAAGTTCTAGGGCAGTTGCAGGACTCCGGACTGGCTGAAGAGAGGATCAATAGCCTTTGGCCAGATTAATTGTCTTAGTAATGAGCACATGATGCAATTTGGACCAATAAGAATCAGGCCCAAGACTTCGTTTGCAATTTAGAAGACAGTTCCTCTTTCTTATATTTAACTCTGGGGGACAAAAGCCTGACGTTTGTGGAAGTCATCTAGTGAAGAAGGCTTACTGAAGGTGATACCAAAGTGGTGTCTAGTGAAAGATGAAGAGAAACTAGGACCTACGGCACTGCTTAGGTACCTGGAACCATCCTACCTGAAGTTGGACTCCTTTTTTGTTAAGCCATAGGCTTTTGACCCATAAGTTACTGTTTTTTTCTATCCCGTGAATGTATTTTTTATTTTCTTAAAGTAAGTCCTTGAAAAATCTTTTTCCAGAAAGACTTCAGGGGTATTATATTTCAAAATACTCATATGTCCAAGTGGTTCAATTCTAGAGTCTTGCTGTCTTTGCCGTTTCATAGCTCACCTTGGGAAGGGAAGTAAAACTGGTACAGCATTTTATATGATGGCAGTTCAGTGTTCATGTATTATACATGTAGAAAGGGAAGCATTTTAGGTAAAATGGGGAGGGCTTTATAATCCGACAAATATGAATTCAAATTTCAACTCTTCCACTTACTACCTGTGTGAACATCAACAAATTTTTTAACTTCTCTGAACGTTTCTTCATCCAGAAAAGATACAGCTGACATTATCTCCTTGTGAGAATTGTGTTAATAAGATAATATATGTATGTAAATTCCCTAGATCAGGTCCTAGCACACAATAAGTACTCAGTAATTACAATTTTCCTTCCTCTTCCCTTTCTTTACGGTGCTTCAATAAATTTCAACAAAGTATAGTATTGTGGAGAGGAACATTTATTTTAATACATGTTTTAAGCCCTAATCCTTATACCAATATCTTACCAGGGTTTGGAAAGTAACATGAGCATTCATGCTCTGTGCAATTATTTTTTGAAAGTTATAATCCCAAGATGTTATACTTCTAAGATAGCAAAAGTCATATTGAATTGTTAGTGGTGAGTCATTTAAAAAGTAAATCAAATGTGTGTATGTGGTGTATGGAAAGCATACAGAAGAACTTTCCTTTTTTGTGTGCAGTAAAATCAAAGCAAAGTGTAGCCTTGCCACTCGTACGCACACCTCGGGAAAATCATTCTCTGAAAATTATTCTTAGGCTGATCTGTAGAGATTTTAATGCCATGCTAATATACAAACTGAGAATTTAAAATGCATGCTAATTGTCTTGTGACTGGAGATTTAGGTAAAAAGAATAGTTTTGGATATCACAATATGATTTATGTGTATAGTTAAGAAAAGTGTCCTTTCAGGGACAAAATTAGGCCCAAAGTAAAAGTTGTGCTTACTATTCTTCAGCTATATATTGTGTGCATGCAGCAAACTGAAGGTTTTTCTGATGTCAGTCTCTAAAATTCATATAGAGATTGACATTTTACAAAGTACTTGTATTTATATTGTTTACTTTGGTTGTTAAAGCAACTGAGACTCAGATGGTTTGGTGACTTATCTAAAGTTACACGGCTTGTAAATGGCATAACATGAACTAGAAACCACCTGTTCTGTCTCTCAGCCCTGTGCTGTTTTACTCATCATGCTACCTCTTCTAAGAGGAAACGTGATTTGAATTCCAGTGAATGAGTATGTACATGCTTAGCTTAGATTTTATCACTTACTTGAAGGAGACCCCTGTAACAAGCGACAACCATTTTCCAGAAACCACAGTTGCCGTGGGAATGCTCCCTAAGCTTATTCTGCCTGTGGCGTTGTACGTATTTGTTCCTTTGTTTCTCTCCTTGGCCATAAACTCAGGATAGGAACTGTCCCTTTCACCTCTAGGGCAGGATCCAGCACAGTGCCTATTACAGAGAAGGCTGTTAATAAGTAATTATCCAATACATGCTTGTTGAGAAGGAATATATGAATACAAAAATGAAGCTGGGCATGGTGGCGGTTACCTGTAGTCCCAGCTACTTGGAAGGATGAGGCACGAAAATCACTTAAACCCATGAGGTGGAGGTTGCACTGAGTGGAGATCACACCACTGCACTCCAGCCTGGGCAACAGATTGAGATTCCGTCTCAAAAACGAAAAGAAAAAAGCAAGTCTATGTGAGATGTGAGAGAAATGCAAGACATGATAATAAAAACAAAATTCTGTCTGTAATCTTTAACCATGAAGGTCAAAGCTCCATGTATGCCTCCGCGCATGTGAAACAGAGGCTGCTTCTTTAAGACCTCAGATGTTAGAAGCCATATGGCATTCTATCCGTGTTCAAATTGAAACTCATTTGATGAGGCAAAGGGATGGAGGAGAGAGGTTAGGCCAGGACATAATCTCTTGAGTCCTCAAGATCCAGATCTACTAAATCTCCCTGCAAAAAGCATAGTAATCTTCACAGTGTGACATCTTCAGTGAGCTCTCACATCGGATGACACACAAATGGCTTTACGGGAAGAGTGGCGTACAAGTCTGTTTACACACAGCATTACACAAATTTCATTCCAAGTCCCCTTCAATTCTCAATTACACTTTTCAAAATTACAATTGGAAACCCTGGCTATCACTTGAACTCCTCTGCTTCAACACACTACCTCATGAAATGTTGGCATGTGGCCATTTCAAACATGCTGAGCAAAATGGCCCAACAAGTATCGATCATGACAAAGCCTTTCATTTGCTGTGCATTACAGCTTGCCAAAAGTCACACAGTAAGTGGCAGAGGGGGAACAGAACCTAAGGCCTCACTTATCCTTGGAAGCATTTCACCTCAATGTACCACAAAATTTCAAAAAGTAGATTAAGGAACCCAAAGGATATATTTCATTTTTCAGTTCCTTCAGGTGTTTAAGACTTCATTAACTTTGGGTTCTGAATCATATAGAAACCTCCTTTAGTGATAATTATGAAAGCACTCAATACCATCCGGGAGAGCCAAGACATTCTAAGACTAGGACTCATTATTTACATTAAGACAGTGTGAATGGTGCCCCCTGGAGTTGTACCATGCAGCATTCCTGCTCAAGTTAATAAAGCAAACTGTGCAAAAATGTCATTTATATGGAAACACAGAATGGTCTGAATCATTAGGAAGTGTCGGCTACTCAGATTTTTGGGGTGAGGAAGACTATCTTATAGCATGAGAATCAACTGTGCTTGGGGAAATGGGCCCCGTTACTTGGGCACACTTGATTTCCCCCAATGTCTGCTGACTTAATGTTTGCTTTGTGTTGTTCAAAGAGGCATTATCGCCCTGCTCCTACAGTGCCACTAGCCTTTTCTCCAACAAGTTAAACAGCATTTGTTGAGGCTGCAGAAAACAAAGCCAGTATCATTTGTCAAATTAATGACCTCTGAAGCTTTTATGAAAGGGTATGATGAGTCTACCTCAGGGGAAATGAGCAAACGTGATGATTAACCTCCCTTCTTTGTTTCTCCAACTGAGCTTAAGGTACTGTGACCGATCTTTCATGGAAATCAGGAAGATTCTGAGAATACAAATGTGATCATCTGGGAGTGTTAAGAGAACAAAATACACCATGTGGAGAGGCAAGGAATGCCACTCCTGGAGTTCCAAATGGATAGAAGGAGAGAGCTTCCTCTCATCTTTGGGAAAATCCTATCTACATAGCATAAATGCCCCGTACCCCACCCTGGAAGAGGCTAATCAGAGGCACCTCCTCATGGGTGCCAGATGTTAGAAGACTTTTCAGGCTCCATTGCGGCAGAAGGTAATCAGAAAGGCCCAAGCCCCACCTGACAGAGAGCAGCAGTATGACCTTAAACTGCCTTTATTGGTCACTTGGAGAGGGAGGGTCCATTTTCCTCAGTGGGCAGCAAAGCTACTGATAATCAGATGCACACACAACGTGGATATAACCTGCTGAGGAAGTGTTTGATATACCAAAGGGGCCAGGACTCACAACAAGCCTGGCCAGGAAAAAGAACCCTCAGAGAACCCCAGAGCAGCCTCTACTTTGTAGATGATATGAGTAAATACAATGCAGACAGCCACTTAGCAAGTTCAGAGCCACTTCCAAATGGCGCCGGGAGCCTGGCGTCAGCTCCTGCACAGCGAGCTCCATTCTCTCCCCTTCAGGCTATGTGCATATTCACTCCAGTGAGTCACAGAGGCACATTCCCAGGTGTGCACCTGGCCAAAGGCACAGAAGAGGAAGTTGCATATGTGACCATCCTCTGCCAACCGGCCCATGTGTGCAGCAGAAATCAGTATTGTTTGCCTCTGTAATAAAATAATTGAATACATTTTGTAGTGCTTTGAATCAGCCTCATAAGTGTCACCAGGCAACTCTTCCAGGAAGGGTAGGGGGATGGTGAGGTAGAGAACTCCAGGGACACAGAGAAGGACCATGGTGTGTTTCTTGCAAAGCCCTTGTGCTGGAGATGCTATGAAGGCAAAAACTTTACGCTGACCATGAAACCCAATCAATATAACACAAAATTCAGGCCAGGTACGATGACTCACGCCTGTAATTCCAGCATTTTGGGAAGCCAAGGCGGGCAGATTGCTTTAGCTTGGGAGTTTGAGACCAACCTGGACAAACATGGCAAAACCCCATCTCTATAGGAAATACAAAAAAAGACTGGGAGCGGTGGCTCATGCCTGTAATCCCAGCACTTTGGAAGGCTGAGGCAGGCAGATTATCTGAGGTCGGGAGTTCGAGACCAGCCTGGCCAACATGGTGAAACCCTGTCTCCACTAAAAAATACAAAATTTGGCTGAGTATAGTAGCGGGCAACTGTAATCCCAACTACTTGGGAGGCTGAGGCAGGAGAATCACTTGAACCTGGGAGTGGGAGGTTACAGGGAGCCGAGATCACACCATTGCATTCCAGCCTGGGCAATGAGAGTGAAGCTCTGTCTAAAACAAAAAAAAAGGAAAAGAAGATACAAAAAAAAAAAAAAAAAAAAAAAAAGCCAAGTGTGGTGGTGCATGCCTGTGGTCCTGGCTACTTGGGAGGCTGAGGTGGGAGAATCACTTGAATCTGGGGGGCAGAGGCTGCAGTGAGCTGAGATCATGCCACTGCACTCCAGCCTGGGCAATAGAGCAAGATTCTGTCTCAAAAAATAAATAAATAAATAAATAAAAATTCTCAATAAAACTACAGAACCTTGCACTTGCAGCAACCAATGCTTTACTCCACATTGGGGTTCCCTCTGAAAGCATTGCAAAAATCCCTGTTAAGGTCATGGGCCAAAACAAAGGGGAGACAAAACCACAAAGGGTGACATATGTTGCTTGTAATGGTTTAGCTGTCATGTGGTGGTAGCCGTAAGATGGCTGCTAATCTGCATCTTCAGCCAAATTCCACTTCTGAAAAGCTCGTGCTCACTAAGCAACCAGCTGACTAGACTAAGACCACCTCAAGGATAGGGAAGGGCAGATTCAGATTTTATGGCACCTGAAAATCATTCAAGTTGGGGGCCTTGTTCAATAAAAATAATGTAAAATTTCACATTCAAAATTGCTAGGCACCTCCCAGAGTCGTGGAAGGAGAACACGTGACCAAGTGAGGGGCCATTAAACCCATGGTTCCCAAACTTTGTCATAGAGTAGAACCACTTGGGGAGCTTTAAAAAGTCCTGGTGCCCAGTTTGCATCCCATATCAATTGAATCAGAATGTCTGGGAGTAGAAACCAGGCACTGGCATTTTTAAAGACCCTGTGGTGATTCCAATCTGCATCAAAGTTTGGGAACCACTACCTTAAGGGTTAAGCCTTACTGAGGTAAGTCAGCCTCCAGCTAGTGAACATAGTTTTCATTCACTTACTTAACTAACATTTGTGGAGCAATTGCCCTATGCCACGCACTGTATCCCCCAGCATTTAGTGCTGTGCCTGACGTGGAGCTGGCCATCAGCAAATGCTTACTGAATATAAAAATGAATACGTTCAACTCTGTCTCCTGTTTCACATTGGAGACGGGTTGTAGACTGGATGTGCAATTCCAGTTTATCTTTCTCTTTAGATGTGTCAGCATTTTAAAGGAATACTTCAGGCTTACCCCAGGATAGATATGCTTCATGGCTCCACCATACACATTAGGTGCTCCCTGTAAATTCTGGATATAAAGTAAGTCAGTCAGCAAGCATACTGAAATATAATGAAATCTCTTTTTTATCTGCCATCCTGCTCTTTGTTTTCTTGAAAATGGATCTATGTATGTGGAAGAATATTGAGTATCTCTAACTATAGGGATTCCAAAAGTCTTTAAGGATTCTTATTTTATCTACCTTATCTATTTTACCTATCATAGCTTCAGCAACTTCATCTCCTCCTACTCTTCCCCATATTGTAAGGTCTGGGTCTCAAAATTCAACTCATGCTGTTACTCAGATGCAGAGAGAAAGGTAACAGCTTCATTTTGCCTGTGACAAATCTGCTATTTCTCTGGAGCCCCCATCTGTTAGTAGCAGGAAAATTGACAAACTGAACACCCAATTCAGTTTCAATCTACTCTGGTCCAATAACTTAAATAGATCCTTTAAGAATTGCCCAGTCCTTAGTGGGGCCTGATGGTGGGTGCCTGTAATCCCAGCTACTTGGGAGGCTGGGGTGGAAGAATTGCTTGAACCCGGGAAGTCAAGGCTACGGTGAGCCGAGATTATACCACTGCACTCTAGCCTGGGTAACAGAGTGAGACTCCATCTCAAAAAAAAAAAAAAAAAAAAAA
>NW_016803218.1:900424-909124 GCF_001698545.2 Rhinopithecus bieti
AAAAAAAAAAAAAAAAAGATTCAGTGCTTAAATAGCTTCGTCTTAAGATGGAGCCCAACTTTATGAAGAGAGGTACACCTATGAGACCTCATGGTAGGTGTGGAGAGGATTATGTTCTTTCCAACTCTAGCCTCTTGGTTTCCAACGAGCTGGTTGCTTCACTACTCTGTGAGGCTGTGTCATGAAGCTAATGTAATTTAAGGATTTTGTTTTTCTTGGCCTGGGTAAGACTCCACAGTACTCCCTGAGTGAGTAGGCCTTATCACAGTTCCCACTGGCAACAAACCTTTGAGCCTCTCACATATACATCATTCCTCTAGTCTCTGCTGTGGCACAATCGTTCCCTGCCATGCAGCTGTGTTGGCAGGTCCACTAACTCTCAACTCAGCATTGATATTGCATGGGAACTTCAGGAATCACAGGAAAGCTAAAAATTCAGAACCTCCCTCTACAGGTGCGATATGGCCAAGTCTTGGGTTGGAATGAGAGTGGCCTGAGTGATTTCCTTGTTAAGTCCCAAAAGAGGAGTGGGTGGAAGCATTTATCTGCTGTCCTTAACTGTCATGGAGGGTGGGCAATGGTGGAAGGGTGCTGTTGAGCCTGCATATAAACTGCAGGGAGATATTCTCTCACTAAATATATACATCTCTTATAGTTGTGTAATCCTCAAGAGACCCCCACATCTCCGACTAGCATGTAAGTTGGAAGAGTGAAACTACATAGCTTCAGGAGAAGTAAGATGGACCTTGAACTTTCAGAAACTGATGGAATGAACAGCCATTAACTAGCCCCCTTGTCTTCCTCCTATCTTGAATTGTCACCTCCTTAGTCCCACTGACTGAGCACAGTGCTTCTTAACACATGATAAGGTCAAATCTCAGTACACTTTGGAATGAATGAATGAACGAGAAGTGTTGATCTGCAATTCAGTTTCACTGTTACTGGTTCAGTAGACTTCAGCAAAGCACTTGGTGATCACACACTGGAAGTTCATCTTCGACTGAAGACATGACACTCTCAATAGGACCTATGTTCATTAACATCCCGTTTCTCCAGGGAGGGCTGCACCATCTGCCCACTGAAACTCTCCAAGGTCCAGCAGCAGCCTTACTGGAGTGCAGTTGGAGAGAACTGGTCAAGAGTGATGATAGGGGCTTTACAAAGAAAAAATTGAGCTCAAATTTTATAGCCAGGAAAAAAAAAAAGGATTTTAACCAAAGATAAGTATTCCCAAACTCCACGATGTGGCAAATAAGCTCATGGAAGCTCCTCTGTATTAGACATAGACACAGATAAAAATCACTAGACCAATCCAATTCTTCTGCTAACAATCACGTCAACTACCAAACTCCTCTTCTGCTCCTTCTGCACTCGTTTCCAGAACCAACGTCCACTCCCCGGGACAATCTGCCACATGTACACTGGCTCCACTGCCCAGTGTTTCTGTTGTTTGGAATTATTTAGGCACAGCTGTAACCCTTTTCCCGTAACTACCTCCTCCCCACCATTCAATTGCTTTCTTCTGGTTCTTTTTATCTACAATTTCAAAAGAAACATTTTAGCTCCCATTGGCAACAAATCCTTGAATCTCTTTCTCATCATTTCTCTAGATGAGAGGCTTAGAGGGAAAATAAGACAGGAAGAATTTTTTTTTTTCTTTTTCAATTAACTTCAATTTCTTTCAAGTCTGAGTAAACTCTGGGCCCAGAACAACCAGGATGATATAATTATGGAAACTATTAATCTCTCCATCAAAGGAGAGCCAGCTTATGGTCACGGAGCAATTGGCACGATCCTCTAAAGGGTTTCTGCAGCATGATGCTCCTGGTTTCCCTTGGAGTCACAAACGCTCAGGGTACAGCTTTTGGGAAGTAGGCAACTTCCTAAGAAAATGAAATAATCCATGAGTACTTCGTGAGTTGTTCTGGGAAATTGGGCATTTTTCCTTAATTGCTCTAAAGAAATAGCCAACCCACATTAAAGTATGTTCAAATAGAATGAAAGAGAAAAATCTAACATTTTCAGATCACTCAAGGCTCATCCAAAATTGTGAAATTTGCATCTTTAAAGACCAGTCAGATATCACTTGATGTGAGCAACAAAGGGGTGCATCTGGGACAAGAAGTCTCCAGATTGCTTTGAATATTGAACACCACAATCATGGGAATGGCAACAATCTCTAGAGGTCACTTAGGACACACAGAACAGTTATCTGGTTTGTTCAAACCTAAAATAAATATAAAAATAAATTAGAGAATTTAATTTAGAGATTTTGTTCCAGGGCATCAACAAACTTTTTTCTTCCAATGACAGCAGAGTACAGACTTCTCTGTGATGGGGGGCAGGCGGCAGCGTTAAAGGATTTAGGAGTTTCCTCCAGAATTTCCTGCCAATTGGCTTATTCCTGGGTACAGGTAGGAAAAGTCCAACACCAGTAGCATTTTGCAGAAAGCACATTCATAGATTTACAAATGCCATCAGCCTTACCAAATACAGTCCCCAAAACAGAACGAATTTGCAGAGATGCCAAATTCCTCAAATGGTTTAGGTTCAACAGGCACCACTCAAAACTACATGATCCTATGTTGAGTGACATAATAAAGCCATAGTATATGCAGTTGCTTGAATTGTGGGCTGTTATTAATATATATAATCCCTACCCACCGACTGCTTTCAACGTATATTGCTTCCTGGAAGCAAGCCCATACTTCAGGAAGTCAAACTCCTCCAAGGGAACAGGAGGCCTCTTTGTTCCTTCTTCCCACTATCCTGTTGTTGGAGCCTACATGCACATTGAGCCTGAGCAGGAAGGTGTCACTTCTGTGAAGAGAACTTTAATTTCTCTTGTAATCATATAAAGCCTGAATGGTAAGGGGGAAAACCCATAAAGGTCATTATAAACAGATCCCGTGATGTCAAAAGAAAAACAGCTGGAGAGAGGGAGTTTAATAAGCAGCCTTCTTTTATTATAACAGGCTTTACGTCATTGATTATTATTTCCAACACTAAAACATAAAGCCATGTGCTACACTGTGGACCACGATGAAAAGGATATGTGGACTTTCTGAGTATTTTAATATCCTCTTATTGACAGTAGATAGAAGATCTGAACAAGGACTAGGAACAGGAAATGATTTTAATGATTTCATTACAGTAATAGAGAAAAGCATTACCAATGGCAGCGTTTGGCAGATGGTCTGGTAAGTCCTCAACCTCTAAACAGCCTGCAGGTCAACAAGCTCAATATTGATACAAGGTCACTATGTAATCATGAGGTGTTCTAGAAAGCAGAATAGTTTTTATAAATACGGGCTGTAGCCTTGGCAGTGGAATACAGGAAGTTGGTGTTTAAAAGTTAATTTAGGACGGGTGCAGTGGCTCACTGCGGCCTGTAATCCCAGCACTTTGGGAGGCCGAGGTGGGTGGATTACTTTAGGTCAGGAGTTCGACCCAAGCATGGCCAACATGGTGAAACCCCATCTCTACTAAAACTACAAAAATTAGCTGGGTGTGGTGGTGGGCACCTGTAGTCCCAGCTACTCAGGAGGCTGAGGCAGGAGAATCACTTGAACCTGGGAGGTGGAGGTTGCAGTCAGTCGAGATCGCACCACTGCACTCCAGCCTGGGTGACAGAGCGAGACTCCATCTCAAAAAAAAAAAAAAAGTTAATTTAAAACCATTTCACAAGGAAAGGTATTTAGAGGCAGCCCAAAGTATACAGTAAGACCACAGCTAAAGAGTTCTTGATGTTCCATTACAAATCAGATTTGCTGTGAAATACCAAGCATGGTGCATCTTTATTTAGATTAGCTCTAGTGAAAAATAAATGTGGTTGTAGAATTTTCAGAGTTTCAAGACTTTTCAGATCTCATTCAAGAAAACCTAAGATGTTATCAGCCAATTCATTTTAACCAACATCAAACATCATTTTGGTGAAGTCCCCTTAGAAACAGATTTCCTTGGAACAAAACATTAGTGTTTGGAAGCTCCGTAATATGTGAGATTTGTACAGGCCTTTACAATTTCCAGTGTTAATTTAATCTCATTAACACTCTTCAAGTAATCCTGCAGGGTAGGCAATTTAACATCATCTCTACTCTATAGATGAGGATGCTCAGAAAAGCTAGCTGACTTGGTCAAGGTCATACTGACTCTTGATCAATGGTTTTCTTTTCATTTTCACCACTAATGTGTGTTCTATTTCTGTTTGATATAATCTATTTCTGTTCAATAGTCTATGTATTATAACATAATCAAAATCATATTTCATATCCAATGTGTTGTTTCCTTTTTTTAAAAAAACGCGCTTCCCATTATGCCATACCTGCTTGGTCAAGCATGGGTGTGAAATGTAAGTTCCTCCTATATCCTTATAGCAGACCTTTCTGTAGAAGGCTGTGATTTTGAGTGTCCAGCACCAGTTCATCACACGGAGCTATTTTTCCTGAGCCCTAGGTGGGGCAATCATGTTCAGAGGTGAGAGCAGTGGATCTGGAGTTCAGCTTCAAATGTACTATTTCCTTGTGAACTGTCACTTATAAGCTGTAAATCTCTCCCAATTTAGTCTGGTGTCTCCCTGTACAACCCATCTCTTTTGTTGACATTGTTAGTCCTTTAAATGTTTGTATTCCTTGGAACTTTGTCCTAAGTCCTCAACTTGTATCTCTAGCCCACTCTCTCACAGAGTTCCAAGTCTGTATGGAAATGGGACATCTCCATGTGGATGTCCAACAGGTATTCAAAATTGAACACATCTTTTACCCACCTTTACCTGCAACTCTTCCTGGGTTACTTCCCTATCACAATGAATGATGCCGTCATCTATTCAGTCACCTAAGCCAGAATTCTGGATTTAACTTCTCACTCTCCTTTGCTTCCAATCGATGCCCAAATCCAGTTGCGTCTACTGCTAAACCTCTCTGTATCAAGCCCCTCCTCCTTCAGAAGGCTTTCAGTGATCATGACACTTTAAGGGCTTCTCACTGCCTTCAAGGTCACACTCAGCATAGTGATGTGCCACTGAGGACCAGAGAATTTCCCTTTTCCACTATATTTTACAAAAAAATCCTCTCAGCCCCATGAGACCTGTGGTTTAGATCTCAAGGGCACACAAGAAATCAATCAGTTGGCTCTTCAGAACCTTATATCATGGATGGCTTGTGTCTCATCCAGAATTGGGGAACTTTCACTACCCTGTACCCTACCCTTCTGTAACCCCACAGACACTGCCACATTTTCTCTGTCACTTATTACATTCCTGGTGCCATTTTTTTTTAAAGATGGGAATGCAAATGATCATGTCCCAAGTAGAATTTATTTATTTATTTATTTATTTATTTATTTAATTTTTTTTGAGACAGAGTCTTGCTTTGTTGCTCAGGCTGGAGTGCAGTGGCATGATGTCCGCTCACTGCAAGCTCCGCCCCTGGGTTCACACCATTCTCCTGCCTCAGCCTCCTGAGTAGCTGGGACTACAGGCGCCCGCCACCATGCCTGGCTAATTTTTTTTTGTATTTTTAGTAGAGACGGGGTTTCACCGTATTTGCCAGGATGGTGTCGATCTTCTACACCTCGTGATCCACCCGCCTCGGCCTCCCAAAGTGCTGGGATTACAGGCGTGAGCCACCGTGGCCCGGCCCCAAGTAGAATTTATTATAAGTTAAATTTACTATAGGGATTTGGGCATATCTTTCAGACAACCTAAAGCAGCAATTACTGCTGGAACCCATGAGACTGTGACATAAAGCTGTAAAGTGGCTGAGCAATTAAGACAGCTTTTCTTTCAGGCTGTTTCAGTGAGAGGTTACTTCAATAATGATGTGTAACAAACTACCCCAAGATTCAATGATTCAAAACAATAAGCATTTAACCACTGATTACAGATCTGTAGGTTGGCTGCAACTCAGCTAGGTTAGGCTGAACTCCATGCAGATTTAAAAAAAAAAAATTTTTTTTAAAGGATGAAGTCTTGCTCTGTCACCTATCTTGAAGTGCAACGACACGACTACAGCTCACTGCAGCCTCAAATTCCTGGGCTTCAAGCAATCCTCCTGCCTCAGCTTCCCAAGTAGCCGGAATTAACAAGTGCAAGCCACCACACCCGGCGCCGGCTGCAGATTGGGTTTAGGTTTTCTCCATGTTTCTCATCCTCCATGATCAATGACTGCCCAGGGCATGCTCTTCTCACGGTAAATGACAGGAGCACAAGCAAACTGCTGGAAGTACTCTGCTTACATCAGCTCCATTAACATTCTGTTGGCCAAAGCAAGTTACGTGGTCATGCTCAAAGTCAAGGGACAGGGAAGTACACTCTATTCACAGAGAAGCCATGGCAAAGGGCACGATACACAGAGGTGAAGAATGGAGAACAATGATCCAGTCTGCTACAGGATGCATGACCTCTATGTAGACCAGCTCCTTCGTCTCCCTCTTACACACGATTCTGGAATTCCAGGCCCCTTAGGGCAAGATTTTTGTCTGCTTTGTCCACTATATTTCTATTACACATATTTTATCTGTTTTGTTTACTGCTGTCTTCCTAGTACTTAGAATAGCTGGTACACAGTGAATGATAAATATGACTGGCTGCCCCCCCCCACCTCCCCCAAATAGTGCCCTCAGCCTTGTAAGTTACATGATCTAGAGAACAGTGTCCTTGAGCCAACCTGAATTGTCCAGCTTGGGTTAGGAGTAATTCCCTTATTAAACCATATGCTGTAACCAGGGAAAGAATGTGGGCAGTCCAACGGCAATTTTGGAGAAAGGAACATGGATACGCAGACAGCCCAGCTGTCTCTTCCACATGATATATCAAGACCTTCATGCTCCAGTCCATGCCTCCCCACAGTTTGCAAGTACAGTATAGTGGGTAAAAGAATATTCATTAGGCTAGGCAGGTCCAGATCCAAGCCCTGGGTCAGCTACTTACGACCTAAGTAACTTTCAGCAAGTTATTTTACCACTCTGAATCTTCATTTCTCCATCTATAAAATGGTGACAATTACCTTATGGGATTATTGCAAAATTAAATAATATACCTAAAGACCTTTAGAGAGTGTCTGACACATAGTAAATACTCAATAAATGGCGGTCATCTCTAACAGGAAATGAAGTCTGGTGTCTACCACATCTTTCTGTGTCCTTAGGTACATTTTTTATCACGTTTGTTTGAATTTCAACTTTAGCTGATTGTGTGGGGTCACACACTTAGCCCAAAGTAGCCAAACCACACATGACTCACAACTGCTTGACACAAAAAGACTGGTAATTAGGCAAGAATTTCTCTCTCACAAATTTAAAGAAATACCAAGAGAATAAAGTGATTAAGCTGGCAGAACACAACTCCCTAAAAAGGAGAGGTTGGTGTGGTCTTGAGGGTCCACATACAAGCTGAAGTCCTAAGAAAGAAGAAACAGAAATAAGGAAGCCAGGTGAGACAGGGACTCAGAGCAGACCCTGATGCCACCTCTTTGGGGGCAGATCCTCTCCCCCCCAGGTCTGGTTTCAGTGTGGCATGGCCCTCTCCCAGAACTGTGATCCTTGCCAGAGCCCTGAGGCATGAACAATTAGGATAAAATGAGAATGCCCTACTCCGTGATGCTACTACACTATAGAATCTTGCAAACGTCCAGGGAAAACACAGCTGTTAAGAAAGAGCAATCACATGGGCACAATCATCATGATAGAAGGAGTAGCCTGATATCACAAAATCCTTGGCTGTGAAATGTGAACTCATGGAGGTTTTCCGGCTCTTATATTACAGATGTTCCTTGGGTTGTGTAAAATTGGATTTAAGCAAATGTGACTTCATGCAAATTATCTAAGATACATCATAAAAGCTTAGTGATGCAGAGATTTTACATTCTATATAGAAATACAAAGCAGTCAGGTTGATGAACAAATAATATGAGAGGTGAGTGGAGGCTAGCTGCACCACCACAAGGTGCCCTCCTGCTTCTAGTCTCACCTGTTTTTTGTTTTTTTTTTTTGGTTGCTGGACTGGCCCACAAGACTCAAGACTACATTGGCCCAGGCTCTTGTAGGTTTGACTAGCCCAATGACATAAAAGGAATAAGCACCATTCATAATCAACTTAAAGCTTAAGTTGTGTATGATTTATTTGCTTTTATAAACCTTTAACAGGGAGGCCACATGTGGTGGCCTGCAATCCCAGCACTTTGGGAGGCTGAGGCAGGATTGTTTGCAGCCAGGAGTTCAAGACAAGCCTGGGAAACATAGTGAGAACCCATCTCTACAAAATAAATAAATAGGCCAGGTGCGGTGGCTCACGCCTGTAATCCCAGCCCGTTGGGAGGCCAAGGGAGGCGGATCACCTGAGGCCAAGAGTTTCAGACCAGCCTGGCCAACATGGTAAAACCCTGTCTCTACTAAAAATATAAAAAGTAGCTCGGCAGGGCACGGAGGCTCATGCCTGTAATCCTAGCACTTTGGGAGGCAGAGGTGGGAGGATCACGAGGTCAGGAGTTTGAGACCAGTTTGACCAACATGGTGAAACCACGTTTCTACTAAAAATACCAAACTTAGCTGGGTGTGTTGGCACGAGCTTGTAATCCCAGCTACTCAAGAAGCTGAGGTAGAAGAATCGCTTGAACCCAGGAGGTGGAGGTTGCAGTGAGCCGAGATCGCGCCACTGCACTCCAGCCTAGGTGACAGAGTGAGACTCCGTCTCAAAAAAACCCA
>NW_016803218.1:909414-928378 GCF_001698545.2 Rhinopithecus bieti
AGCAAGACTCAATCTCAAAAAAAAAAGAAAAAAGAAAAAAAGAAAAGAAAAAGAAAACCCACAAAATTAGCCAGGTGTGGTGGTGTGCGCCTATAATCCTAGCTACTTAGGAGGCTGAGGCAGGAGAATCGCTTGAACCTGGGAGGAGGAGGCTGCAGGGAGCCAAGATCGTACCACTGCAGTCCAGCCTGGGCAACAGAGTGAGACTCTGTCTCAAAATAAAATAAAATAAAATAAAAATGAATAAATAAACAAAAATTAGCTGGGCATGGTGGCATGCACCCATAGTCCCAGCTATTTAGGAGGATGAGATGGAAGAATGGCTTTAGCCCAGGAGTTTGAGGCTGCAGTAACCTATGAGTGTGCCACTGAACTCTGGCCTGGGCAACAGAGCAAGACCATCTCTGAAAAAAAAACAAAAAACAAAAAACAAAAACCAGTATAATGGAACCCCATGTAATTGTCACCCAGTTTCAGCAACTCCAATTCACAGCCAGTCTTGTTTCATCTACTCCATTAACTTACTTCTTTCCCTTTGCTCCAGACTAATTTGAAGCAAATCCAAGACATCATACACTATTTCACTATAAATATATAACTTTTAATAATCGTTCTTGGATTGGATGTCAAACCAGCAACAAAAAGAAAAAAATATTCTATTCAGGATGCTGAGGCAGGAGGATCGCTTCAGCTCAGGAGTTTGAGACCAGTCTTAGCAAGAATATAGTGAGACTCAAGTGTCCAAAAAAAAAAAGGAAAGAAAAATATGGTGTGGTCAAGAGGGCCATTTGCCTATTTTCCCTTTCTTAAAACTTCTGACAGGAGCATGGAGGAAACTGAGGTTGCAAAGTGGTAAAAGAGAACACATGCTCAAGCAGAATAAATAATTCAATCCTAAATTAATATGGACCTATTTCTTCCTTTTTAAAAAGGCTATTGATTAGGTCATAAAGAATATTAGTTAAAAAAGAGTATTAGTTGCAGAAACAGAATACTAGAGTTATAGATCAGCTTCACAGCTAGCTCAGACACAGCATCACTATTGCCCAGTCCTGAAGAACAGATAATGGCATTCAATATTTCATACACTTAAGATTTTCTGAACCCCTAACAGAGGTTTTTTTAAATGTTTATAGTCGGTTTCTGCATGTGCTTCACCAAAAATGTACATCAGGCTGAGAGGTGGCTCTTAAACTTTTTCCCACTTACATACTAAAATTATTCAGTAATTAATGCAAAGCAAGGCAATAGGAAATATTACAGATAGAGTGGGAAAATTCTTTTGATCTGGAAAATGAACCTACCAAGAAAACAACAGTTTAGCTATATCCCATTTGCTGTAGGGGATAAAATATCTTAAAAAACAAAAAAACAAAAAAACAGTGGAAGAAAACCATGTCTTCTTTCTTAGTGGTTTAGGTACTTGAAATATCAAACTCAATATAACAAATGCTAACTCAAGATCATTTTGCATTTTTCCTCTTCCCTGCCAAAGAGTATAGGGAAACAAATGAGTTTCCATTTCATATTTGTATATAATTTCATTTGTGTATAAAATTCCGTATTTATGGTTCTGGAGAAAGCACCATTTTAAAATATCACTGCAACTGATTCAAGCACTAAATCTTGTGAGTGAATACTTCAGAACATGTAGCATTAAAAATGCTTTAACACTGGTCACTTAAAAGTATAATTTATAGATAGAGGATGTTTTCAAACATACCAAAGTACTATGAAACTATGTACCAAAACTCAAAATGTTAACAATAAATAAGTAACAAAGTAAACAGTGTAGGTCCAAGGCAGAAATGTGAGCAGAAAATAAATTGGACACTCCTAGTCTTCCCACTACTATCCTCTTTCTCCTTCTTCCTCTGTAATTTACCATTTTTGTGGAACACTCCTTCAGGTACACAAGGTCCTCGTGCTTCCCCTTTTAAAACATGCTCTCAGAAGGCCGGGCGCGGTGGCTCACGCCTATAATCCCAGCACTTTGGGAGGCCGAGGCAGGTGGATCACAAGGTCAGGAGATGAAGACCATCCTGGCTAACATGGTGAAACCCCGTCTCTACTAAAAAATACAAAAAACTAGCCGGGCGAGGTGGCGGTGCCTGTAGTCCCAGCTACTCGGGAGGCTGAGGCAGGAGAATGGCGTGAACCCGGGAGGCGGAGCTTGCAGTGAGCCAAGATCGCGCCACTGCACTCCAGCCTGGGCGACAGAGCAAGACTCCGTCTTAAAACAAATGAACAAACAAAACATGCTCTCAGGAAAAAAATGTGAAATTCATATGCACTGAGGTAAACATAACTAATAACCTCAAGTATTATTCCTAATTGGTATTTGCATCTTAAGCTTAAACTTAAAAAAAAAAAACGAGTGGAATTTTCGTGCCAGCAGGTGGGAGTGACTTCATCAGTGTCTTTCAAATCTCATGTTGAGTATGGTCAGTGCAGCCTACCAATAAGGTGACAGGGGTGAAACTCCAGATTCCAAAGTCAAAAAAAGTGAGACAAGTCTAGGACAGAAAAATACAACACCAAACAATTATGGTCTACTAGGGGTTTAGCTAATATTTCCAATAAGTCAATTTCAACTGTCAGTGAGAAAAATAAAGTTTATTTCTTATGCAGAAGTAATTCCAATTCAGGTTTTAAGTCTGAACCTTCAAACTTGGGAAGCTTTTTTCCAAGTCATCAGCAAGCGCCTTATCAACTTCATGTAGGATTTTAATAAAATCTTCCACCTATGAGTCAAACAAACAAACAAAATCAAACACAGAAGAGAAAAACGTGGTTTAAGGTACTGATTGCTCTACCTGTGGTTTCTAAATGGTCCAATGGAAAAGAATTGCTGGCAGATCTCCAGATGACAGTAACAGGACTTCCTAAGCAGTCTTCTAAATCATTCTCAAGGAAATGACTATTCTTTCCCATTCCGTTTTACTCTTGAGCTAGTACTTCTCCCCCTGCCTCCTCTTTACAGTCTGTTCCCACATTCTGTCCTTCATTTTCCTGAAAAAGTTCTTATTGTGAAATCTGATTCTAATGGTAGGAAATGTGATGTCATTTGAAGAACCATAAAAACCTACTGCCTATTCCCAAGAATCTGATTTTGGTTTAATATAGATGCTACCTACTTCATAACAGAAAGGAGTACTATAGATTCCGAGCTGAAGTTTTCCTCTTAGAATTATTACTCCCAATAGTAGTATGAATTTTCCAGTAGTCATCTTTCTTTCCCCCAACCTTTATTGTAGACTCAGGGGGATCTAAATGTCTAAATGTGCAGGTTTGGTACAAAGGTATATCACATGATGCTAAAGTTTGAGGCACAGATGAACCTGTCACCCAGGCAGTGAGCTTAGTACCCAATAGGTAGTTTTTCAGCCCTTGCCCTCCCTCTCTTCCTCCCCTCCTCCTGTAGTCCCCAGTGTCTACCTTTCCCATTTTTATGTCCATGGTATCCAATGGTTTTAGCTCCCACTTCTAAGTGAGAACATATGGTATGTGGTTTTCTGTTTCCAGCAGTCATCTATCTGACAAAGGCATTAAGTCATATAAATTGTATATGCTATAATTTTTGACAAGACCTCGAAATCAAGTGCTTACTTGAAAACATTTAGTAATCCTACAAAACTTGGCCACCTATACATTTACCCATACTCACCACAGGGCTATAGAAAGGAAGAAGGTTTTGAAATGCAGAGGAACACTTCTGTTTGCTCAATTGGCCTTCCTTTACTCCCTGAGCCACCGTCTCCTAAAACAACAACATTTAATGTCAAAAAAGGAAAATTTTTTCAAGCTTTAACTAGTGAATAAAAACAAATAAGGATATTCAATTCCTTCCTGACTTCATAGGCATTTCAAATGTCCCAACTGAACCCACCGACATCAAGGAGGCTTATGTAACCCAAACGTGTTCTCCACTGTCGTCTTTATTTTAGTAAAGGACACCACCATCCACCCTGCTACACAGACTACAAACTTGGAACACAGCGAAGACTTTTCCCTCCCCTCTACTCCTGACCCCTCCCGGCAAGTGCTCAATTCTATTCTACCAAATCTCTCTTACCCCATCCCTCCTCTCCATTCAAACTTCTATTGTTTAGGCTGCCATCCTTTTTCAGATTATTCTTGAAGATTACCAACCCCAAGAGCCTGTTAGTTGATCTCCTGCCCTCCAGCCTCAACTCTCTCTACTCCTTCCTACTCCTTCGTCTCTATTGCTTTTGGAGTAATCTTTCTAAACTGATCATATCACTTGGTGCTTAAAAGAAAAAAAATCTTTAGTAGCTCCTCAGTTTCTTCAAGATTAAGTCCAAATCCCCTAAACATGGCATATAAAAATTTGCATGACATAGCCTCAGCTCACCTTTGATGTTCCTACCACTTAAAAGTAGGTGCTCCAAAAAACAAAAGCAACAGCAAAGAATGGGAAAAAATACATGTGATAAATATGGAAAAGATGCATTATTGCCCAAGAAATTCATACAAATGGATAAATTATAAAAAAAGGATAAATTTTAATTGGATAATTAAAATTATTATCCAATTAATAATTTTATTTAATTATCCAATAATTAAAATTATCCAACTAAATCAAATGGATAAATTATAAATGGATAAATTTATAATCAAAATGGATAAATTATAAAAAAGTAGGAAACAAAATATACGACATCCAAATATTTCAATCTCATTAATTTAAAAATGCAAATCAAAATAAGACACAATTTATTACCTGAACTTTGACATAAAAATTATAATACCCAATAATAAGGGTCAAGTAAAAGCCAACATTTCACATGTAAATAGTATTTTGACAAAATATGGCCATTATGCCTTAGCCATCTTCACATTTATAATGTTGAATTCAGTAATTTAAATTCTGTAAAACCTGCTGAGGTAATAACCCCAAATCTGGAAAATACAAATAGGGAAAAGAGAAGCAAGACAACTAATAAAAAAAAAAAAACCACCAGAATAAGAGAAACCTTTTGTTTCATTTTGTTTTTTGAGATAGGGTCTCCCTTTGTCGCTCAGGTTGGAGTGCAATCCTTCCATCTCTGCCTCCCAAGTAGCTGGGATCACAGGCATGTGCCACCATACCCGGCTAATTTTTGTATTTTTTGCAGAGATGAGGTTTTGCCATGTTGCCCAAACTGGTCTCAAATACCTGGGCTCAAGTGATCCACCTGCCTCAGCCTCCCAAGTGCTGGGATTATGGGCGCCTGGCCAAGAGAAACTTCTTAAGGAATACTCTTTAAAAAATTCAGTGGGTATGAATAAATATATTCTTCACAGCTATATTTGTAGCATTTTATATTCATAATACAATATATTCATAACATATTCATAATATATTTCTTTCCAAATATATGGATAGAAAAAAATATGGTCAAAGGAGGAATGTTAATAACCACTGAACATATTCAGGGAGAATATTCCTTAAGAGAAGTTTGCAGTAAATTTTGAAAACTGATTATTTGGTAAATTAGGTTTAAACTGGCTCTCAGTAAAAGTCTTTCATCTAGAATCAAGAAAATGCTTATAATATAGTGTTATGGGAAAACAGTAGTCTATAAAATTGCATATGCTGGGTTAAAGTATAGGAAAATGCATTTATAAAATACATGCATGCAAACATATGCATATGTTTGTCATACATAAATATACCAAACCACATCAGCTAGCAGTTTTTAAGATTATAAACTCATGGTGATATTAAGATTTTACTTCATTTTCCCAAAATATATAGTACTTTCTTTTTTTTTTTTGACGGAGTCTCGCTCTGTCGCCCAGGCTGGAGTGTAGTGGCCGGATCTCAGCTCACTGCAAGCTCTGCCTCCCGGGTTCACGCCATTCTCCTGCCTCAGCCTCCCAAGTAGCTGGGACTACAGGCGCCCGTCACCTCGCCTGGCTAGTTTTTTGTATTTATTTATTTTTTTTTAGTAGAGACGGGGTTTCACCATGTTCGCCAGGATGGTCTCGATCTCCTGACTCCGTGATCCGCCCATCTCGGCCTCCCAAAGTGCTGGCGATTACAGGCTTGAGCCACCGCGCCCAGCCTATTACTTTCATATTAAAAAAAACAGTAATAAATTTGGAGCGTTAAGCAACCCACACTTTCTTTTGTTCATGACATCATCAATACTTCTTTCCTACCTTTGTTAATGCCTGAAAAATATTAGAAAGAAATTCACATAAAATATCCTTTAAGATTTTCAAGTGGAAATCATCTTGGGTTAAATCGGTCTTTTTAGTTTCTTCTGTGTTAGACTCTGTCGAGTTCTCTGGTTTTTTCTGACACTGTTCCATATTTTGTAAGACCCGAATGAGGCTGTCAATTAGAGGAAGATCTACTGTATAAACAAATCAAGAAACATGGAATTGGCCAGTTAAGTTTGGTTTTTCATTCATATGTATTGAATTAGTGCTAGACATTATTATTTTGGGTACTACAGATACAGTGGTAACATCAGCAAGATGTCAGCCTATAAGAGGCTTACATTTTTATACTTTCAAATAAGTAAATAAAATAGACTATTTTAGGTTTTGGTTAGGTTCTATGAAGGAAATAAAAGAGGAATATAGCAGTCTAGCAGGGCAAGCTCTCTGACAAGGTGACATTGAGTTGAGAACTAAAGCAATGAAGACTCAGCAATCAAAAGAGCCTAGGAGGCCAGGGGTGGTAGCTCACGCTTGCAATCTCAGCACTCTGAGAGGCCAAGATGGGTGGGTAGCTTGAGCCCAGGAGTTCAAGACCAGCCTGAGCAACATGGCGAAACCGTGTCTTTACAAAAAGTACACAAAAATTAGCTCACAGGATTTTCTACCACTACCACTGTTAATATCTTGGTCCAAGTTATAACATTTCTTGCTATGAGTTAATTATCAAGAATCTCTAAAAGCCTCCTAACTCATCTCCCTTTTATACCAATGACTCCTACATTTCTCATCAAAACAGCAGCCTATTAAAGTCAGCTCATGTGTATTCAATTTCTGCTTAAAACTCACCATGATTCCCTACCTCATTTAGAGGAAAAGGCAAAATCAGGCCCTCCATACTCTACCTCTCTGGCTCCATGTGCTACTTTGCTAAATCCACCCCAGCCACATGGGATCTCACTGTTCCCCCTCAAATATATCAGGCATACTTCTGGTTGAGGGCTTTTACACTTTCTATTCCCTCTGTCTGGAATGTTCGTCTCCCCAAGTATACACATGACTCCTCCATTCTCTCCCTAAGGACTGTACTCAATGCCACCTTCTCAATGAGGTAACATATTTATAAATGAAGATCTTAAAAATATTCAACATTCTTTTTTTTATTAAAAACTCTTAATAAAATAGAAACAGATTAATATTTCCTTAAATGGTAAGACATATATCTTATTTTTAGGGGGGCAAGGGGGTGCAGAATCTTGCTCTGTTGCCCAGGCTGGAGTGCAAAGGCGTCATTTCGACTCACTGCAGCCTCCGCCTCCCAGGTTCAAGCAACTCTCCTGCCTCAGCCTTCCGAATAGCTGAGATTACAGGCGCACGCCACCAAACCTGGCTAATTTTTGTATTTTTAGCAGAGACAGGGTTTCACCATGTTGGCCAGGCTGACTTTGAACTCCTGACCTCAGGTAATCCGCCCACCTCAGCCACCCAAAGTGCTGGGATTATAGGTGTGAGACACCGCACCTGGTTGTAAAACATGTATCTTATACCCAATAATGCTTAACAGTGGAACTCTAGGATTATTTCTAATAAAATCAGGAAGAAGGTAAGGATGCTTTCTACCATCACTATTATTTTACACCAGAGATTCTAGGCAACCCAGAAAGATAAGAAGAATAAACCAGAGACAGACAAGTGATAAAATATATCTAATTTAAGCCAAAGCACTATCACATAAAGCCCAAAGATTATTACTGGAACGACTACTAAAAATAGTAAGAATTTGATAAGGTTATAGGATGCAAAGTTAATATACAGAAATCAATAGCCTTCATATATTCCAACAACAATAATCAGTGGAAGAAAATATGTCATAGACAATAGTAAACCCAAAAGATAAAATATCTAGGAATGAAACTAATAAGAAATATCCAAGATCTATATAAAGAAACCATTACTGAGGGACACAAAAAAGACCTGAACAAATGAAAGGGTATAACATATTCTTAGATATCCTATAAAGTTAACACGATGTCAATAAAAATATCAGAAAGTTTTGTTTTGGAACTTAAAGTTAGTGATAAGAATAGTTAAAACATTCTGAAAACTTAGAATGAAGAGGAATTCGCCTTATTAAGTATTAAAACATAAAACCTTAATATTTAAAAACACTATGGCTACTAATATATGAACATAGTAATGGAACTGAATAGAATATATAGGGGAATTTTAAAAATAATGATGAAATTTCAAATCAGTGTGGGTAAGCTGGATTATTCACTAAATGATGTTGAGATAACTGGGTAGCCCTCTGGAAAAAAAATTGATACCACTAGTACCAAAGTTATCAAAGGGGGAAAAAAGAATTAAAGTCACACTTCACATGTGACACCAGAATAAATTCTAAATGAATCATGAATTTAACTGTGGTCATAAAAATCATTCTGTGAAAGACTGTGTGTTTACAAAGGAAAATATTCATTTTATATTTCTAAATGAAATGTTGGCTAAAAAGCAGAATTAAATATATGTGCATGTGTTGGATGATAAGATTACAGACATCATGTTTCCTTGATATTTTTTATAAGTTTTTAGGCAGGGTGCAGAGGCTCATGCCTGTAATCCCAGCACTCTGGAAGGCAAGGCAGGAGGGTCATTTGAGCCCAGGAGTTTGTGACAAGCCTGGGCAAGATTGTGAGACCCTGTCTCTATAAAAAATTTAAAAACTAGCCAGGTGTGGTGTCACATGGCTGTAGTCCCAGCTACTCAGAAGGCTGAGGTGAGACAATCACCTGAGCCCAGGAATTCAAGGTTGCAGTGAGCTATGATCCTGCCATGGCACTACAGCCTGGGTGATAAAATAAGACTCTGTCTTTAAAATAAGTAAATAGGCCAGGCGGGGTGGCTCACGCCTGTAATCCTAGCACTTTGGGAGGCCGAGGCAGGTGGATCACCTGAGCTCAGGAGTTCCAGCCCAGCCTGGCCAATATGGTGAAACGCTGTCTCTACTGAAACAATCCAAAAATTAGCCGGGCACAGTGGTGTGTGCCTGTAATCCCAGCTACTTGGGAGGCTGAGGCACGAGAATCACTTGAACCCAGGAGGCAGAGGTTACAGTGAGCCAAGATCACACCACCACACTCCAGCCTGGGCAGCAGAGCAAGACTCTCTTTCCAAAAAATAAAAATAAATAAAAAGTAAAATAAGTAAATAAATATGATAATAAAATAAATTTTGAAGTTTAGCATATTTTATAATTAGGGAAATGAAAGCATTTTTTAAAAGGGAGAAATCAATGAAATGAAAACAATATGAGCCTAGGAAATTGTACTTGCCTTTTTCTATCTTTAGATACTCTTGCTCAGTCTGTGAGGCATAAATGGCAGACAACACTGAAAAAGCAGAGGCTAGCACTGTTTTCTGTTCTTGAAGAATGATGGGTGGATCATCAGACTGGCAGAATTCATGGCAGACCAGGTCAAAAAGTAAATTCCAAATGTCTTTTCCAGTGTCAGGACAATGTACTTAATAAAGACAACAAATAAAGCAGTACTTTAAAATCGGCAAACAATTAAATGAGTAACTGTAGCGCTTCCGATAAACCATCTTACCAATTGCTTGAATTCCATCATCCACTGTAGTAAGCAGTTGTAAAACATGCATGTAAACATCAAGCCATTCTGGATTTTCAGAACTAAATAGGAAAAGTAAAAGCACTGAATCAACAACGTCACTGTCCAGGGGATTCCAATCATTCATCCATTCAATAAATATTTATTACTCTGCCAGCCACTGTTCAAGGTGCTGAGGATAAAACAAGGAAAGGAACGAAGGCTCTGTGCTCGTTAGAGCCTTTATATTCTAATAGGGGAAACAGCAAAAAATAAATATTATATAAAATAACACACACAGGACAAGAAGTAAAAAAATCTTTTTGGCTCTATCGCATAAAAGCAACAATGCAGAAACCTGCTAGTTGATACTTTATCATTTTGGTTTACTTGAATAATCAGAACAAAATATGACTGCGATTTTTATAGTATGAACGTAAGGTCCACTGCACCATGCATCAACAATAATGATGTTCTGAAAACGTCTCAGGATTACCCTAGCTCCCTAGCTGAGAATACTAAAAGCATATAAGTCTAATTTTTATGATCAACCGTTTGGATTCTCAAAAATCTAAATAGTTTGGAAACTCATAATCTTAGTTCTTCAACCAAGCAAGTGAAAAGACAGTGAACAATTAAAACAATGGTTTGGCAAATGTTTAAGTACTTACAAATTAAATTTCAGGCACTATGTTAGGAGTTGAGAAAACAGATGTATAAGATGTTATCCCTACCTTCATAAAGTTTATACTTTAAAAGGAAAGAAGATTGCTAGCGGGGTAATTACAATAAAGTGGTATGAATGTAACACTATAGGGCTAGGAGCCACTATACAGCAAGGAGACTTAGTTTGCAGGGTCAGGGAAGGTACCTTAAGAAAAATGATGTTTACACAGAAAATGAAGGGGCAAAGAAGTATGTGAGGTGGAGGAAATGTACTGTGCAAAGGCCTGGAGACAAGAGAGCTGGTTCAGTTGAAGAAGTGAAGCAAACTTCACATGACTGAAACACAGAGTACAAGGAATAAGGATAGCACTACTGGGCCTATAAGCTGCACTTTATTTTCTGAGAATTTTCATTTATTTCATTCTTTTTTCCCCTATTTTATTTATTTATATTTTGGATTCAGAAGGTAGATGTTGGGGGTTGTTACATGCATGGTGCTGAGGTTTGGGAATACGGATGGTCCCATTACCCAGGTGATGTACACAGTACCCAAGCTGTGTTCGTGTTTGTTTTTGTTTTTTTCTGGACCTTATCCTAAGGAAGGTAACTGAAAAGACTGAAGCATGAGAGTGAGATGAGTGCGTAATTTGCAAAAACAGCTTTAAAGTCTAGGCTTGGGAAAAGCAAGCATAGAGGCAGGAAATTCAAGTAAAAGAATGTGGCAGTTCTCCAGATGAGAGACAATAATGGCTTGACTGGCATGGATGGAATCCCAGAAAAAGTTAGGAATAAGGGTTGGGAGTTGACTACAATGGGAAAATACTGGGGCAGGAAAGATTCTGTAATGGCTTTTCCATTTCTTCTATATTATCCAAATAGGACAGTGATTACATCATTTACTGAGATTGAGAATACTGATGAAGCAGGTTTAGGGAAAGATGATGAATTTAATCCTCACTTGGATAAAGGACACAAAATTAATAGGTTTTGATGTGGCTTACTCAGCACTAAGAATGCACTAAGCAAATCACTAAGCAGAACAATTTAAAAATTAATTTTCTAGTGATTAGCAATAAACAGTTATAATGACCTGTAAGGCTTAGTAATCACTCTTGACAAGACATCAGAGTCCCAAAATCAGTCACTTATTGAAGACTGGCATATAAACACAAGGAGCAAAAAAAAAAAAAAAAAAAAGATGTGCAACATTAAGAAGTTGTTAAATGTTCAGTGTAAAAGCACAAGAAAATGTTTTCTCTTTGATTTAAATTACATAAAATATGATAAGACAGAAACCAGTTAATGTTGAATAACATCCTACAGCTAAATGACAATGTAACAGGAAGTTTGCAACCACTATCATTCTTGTAAAAAGCATACAGGTTGCATCACAAATATTAGTAGTGAATTAACGTAACAAGGAGTGACTGTGTACTTTATTCTGTTATAAGGAATCTAAGAAGACTTTTATATCTGAGAATACTTCTATCAATTGCATTTTCCCAGAGCACTTTGCACGAAAGAGCTCACTTACCGTACTTGTTTGGCAGCTTCAAGTATACAGGGCACGAGCCGAAACACTGGCTGCTCTTCAGACTCTTCCTGGGGTTGGTCCAGAGGCTGAGTAGCCCCATTTCTGACCCATTCCAACATTAGTTTCTCATCCAAATCAAAGAGCTTGTCTACAACCTCCCCCACCTTCACCAGCAAGTCAACTGCAGAGAATAAAACAGATATTGAAATAAAAACAAACTGCTAAAAGCAATAGGTGTTAAGCAAAATTCCTAAAGCTATTCTAACAAAACCAAATCTTGCCAAGGCAGTACTTATTCTAAAGGGTGATTTACTTATCTCACATGTTTAAATTTGCTTATTTTCCTCATTTTAAATGAGGAATTCATCAGTGTCCCAGGACTTTAAGAAATTTTATATCTTCAATCAAAAAACTTTCTCCAAAAAACAAACAAACAAAAAGCTGGGCATGGTGGCTTACACCTGTAATCCCAACACTTTTGGGAGGCCAAGGCTGGATGACTGCTTGAACACATGAGTTCGAAACCAGCCTGGGCAAGAAAGTGAGACTCCGTCTCTACAAAAAATTTTAAAATGAGCTGAGCATGGCGGTGCATGACGATAGTCCCAGCTATTGGGGAGATTAACAGAAGGATACCTTCAGCCCAGAAGTTTGAGGCTATAGTGGGCTATGATCACACTACTGCACTCCAACCTGGGTGACAGAGCAAGATTCTGTCTCAAACTAACAAACTTTATTACCTTGCACCCAAGGCTTTTTTCAAAAAGGTGACTTCTAGAAATAGTTACATGATTTCCTAAAAATTAAATAAAATTTAAAACATTTTTTTTTTCTAGACTACATGATGACTTACCATTTGTTGAACTTGACATAATGAAGCAAATGCTATCATAAATCGCTGGATGTTCCCGGATCCTTTCAACCCAAACACTGGCCACTTCTGCCTGGGAAAGGCAAGTAAGCAACAACCTACATGGTAAACGTGGGTTGAATTTCTACTTTTCAAAACAAAAAAAACCAGTAAAGGGAATTCGAAAATAAAAAATTAGCTTTTTTTCTTAGCTACTCTTATGAGTAACCTTATAGAATTCATAAAAGGAAAAGCATACCTGCTTGTTTCCAGCAGAGTAGGTGGGTCTGAATCATACAAACAGTGCAACAATACCTGCCTACAAAAACAAAGAAGTTAACCGATATGCATCACTTCTCGCATTGAAAATATCCGAGTTTTCATTTAAGTTTTTTAACATCTTTATTGTGAAATACAGCATGTATTCAGAAAAGCCCAAAAGATACAAATCTATAGTTAATAAATAATTATAAAGCAAACACTCGTGTTTCCAAGAAACAGAACAGAGCTGCATCTCAGTAGTCACCATGTGTCCATTCCAAATCACAATTCTCTTTCCCACCTAGAAATGATGACCATTCTGATTTTTCCAGCAATCATTTCTTTACTTTGCTCTATAGTTTTATTATTTTATATATTTTGGTGTTGCTTTATACTGCAGGTAAAAGGATTAAGAGGACATGTTGAATAAATAGACATAATCTGGGAGGTTATTCAGATTCATGAAGATGGTCAAGGAGGGGAGACAACATATGAAATAAATTATATTATACTTATTCTTTTGAGTCTTCATTTATTTGCTGGAAACTATACATGTAAGATCCACCTATGTTGTTTCTTTAGCTGTTATTCTTTGACCAATTGCTGCAGAGTACTTCATTGTGTGAAAATAACACAATTTATTTTTCCAGACTACTGCTGATGGACATTTGCGTTGATTCCAATTTGGGGCTATTTCAAGTAATCCTCCTATAATATTTGTAAAAGTTATCCTGATGCACATGTGCACAGTTTCTCTTACCATATATGCCCACTATGAGCTGGTCACAGCACATGCATATGTTCCAACGTGACCAGATAATGCCCAACTATTCTAAAGTGGTTCAACAAATTTATTTTCCCATCAGCAAAATAAATTGCACCATACTAATATTAAGATAAGCATTTACTTGAATTTATAACATTTGTTAACATTTCTCATTTTTGGAGTTTTGATAGAGAACATTATAGAGACCAAACATAATCCTAAGTCATTTGCTCCATGGATGACTGTAAATTACTGAGGAATAAATACTCTGAACTAGGATCTTAAAGTCCCTCCATAACTAGGAGTTATCTCTTTCTGAGAAACCCAGGTACTTGAATCCTGTGATAAAACCCTCACAGCCCCAGCTCTGACAAAAACTGCCTAGAACAGTTTTCTTAACCCATTTGGGTACAAATTTCTTTGAGATTCTGATTAACAGCCATGAACCCTTTGCCTAGAAAACTAATACAACCACAAAATTTAGCATATAATTTCAGGGTGTTCTCAGAACACAGTAACCAAACTTGGGTTTCCTCCATTAAAAAACCTTCTGCCCAGAACTTTACATATGGAGAAGAGAACTAGCCTCGAAGCAGAAATCTGAAAGTCTTTTCATCACAGAGGCAACCCTTTATCTTCTAGTTTGTTGACAAGTTTTATCCTCTAAGTCAGAGCTCTCAGGATGACATTATTCAACAAATCTAGTTTCTGCAGACTCCAGCTGAGTCATTGGATTCCCTGCACCTAAAATGTTTTGGATTCCAGTTGGCTACCCAATCTCCAAGTTTTGTCCCACTGGTTCTTCCCCTATCTGGCTTACTGCCACCAGCTGACAATTCAGATTCCTTTGCTACTGAAGAAAACAGGCTTAAATCCTGAATCATTTCAGTACCTCCTTGAAGAAGCCCCTAGCTACCATCAACACACAATGAAGTTCCTAGAGAGTATTCATCAAGACAAAGAAAAGACTATCTTTCAGATTTGCTACTTTTCCTAAGTATTAGAATTTCCTTAAGGGTATAAAAGAATATATTTTAAAACATAATTATATAGTAAGACTTACCCAAGATTTTTATCACTGCTGATGGACACACATATCTCCTGGAAACAGGCCATATTACCTAAAATTCCCACACAGATTTCCTGCCAAATCAAATTTTACAAGTCACAATGGCTCTGAGACGAAAAACATAAACAAAAATATCAACTTGAACAAAAACTTTCACTGAGCCAACTTTTGGGGTAAGGCAGAGGGGAGGCAGGATAAAGACATATACTGCCTGTACCCTAACCTTGACAAGCTTACAGTATTTGAGAAGGGATGAAAGACATAAGAACAAGAAAGGGCAAAGGCAGGAGCTATGGAAGAACTCCTATCGATAAAACGAGTGTTAAATGATTGACAGGATTGAGATATGCAAACAAAAAGACAGACGTTCAAATAAGGGGAAAGTATCAGCAAAGGCAGGAAGGGAATCATGTATGTGGTGAAGATGGTAGACAATAAAGTACTCCGGTTGTGGCACAAAGTGGGTGAACAGCATGAGGTAAATACTGCCGGTATAAAGGACTGAGATTAAGGGCTCTGAATGCCGTGCTGAAGAATTAGACTTAATCTGGGAAGTTATTTGGAATCATGAAGATGCTCAAGGAGGGGAGACAACATACTGAAACAGTGTCTTAGAAAGATTATACTGGTGGCAAAATGCGTAATGTATTAGTAGTCCCTCTTTATCCATGGTATCAGTTACCCATGGTCAACTTTGGTATAAAAGTACTAAACGGAAAAGTCCAGAAATAAACAATTCATGTTTTAAATTGCACGTCTTTCTGAGTAGCATGATGAAATCTTGCACCGTCTCACCCGGGATGTGACTCATTCTTTTGTTCAACATATCCATACTGTATACACTGCCTGCCCATTAGTTACTTAGTAGCCATCTTGGCTATCAGATCGACCATCATGGTATCTCACAGGGCTTGTGTTCATGTCACCCTTATTTTACTTAATAATGGCCCCAAAGCACAAGAGTAGCGATGCTGGCAATTTGGATATGTCAACGAGCCACCATTAAGTGCTTTCTTTACATGAAAAGGTGAAAGTTCTTGACTTCATAAGAAAAACATACAAAAATGTATGCTGAGGTTGCTTAGGATCTCTAAGAACAAATCTATCCATGAAATTGTGAAGAAGGAAAAGGAAATTTGTGTATATTATAAATAGGGTTCAGTTCTATCCTTGGTTTTAGGCACTGGGGGCCTTGGAATGTATCCCCCAAGGATAAGGGGAGACTAGTGCATAGGGAAAAGAAGTTGAAAAGAATTTAAGAATCTATCTCAGTAATAGTTAATTAATATGTAATAACATTTATTACCACTCATTATGGCCAGGCATTACTCTAAGCATTTTCCATGTATAATTTCATATAATAACTTGGGTGATAGGTACTAATAGTATCCCCATTTTTTCAGATGAGGAAACTAAGGCACAGAGAAGTTAAGCTACTTGCCTAATAGGATCTTGAGATCTCCAACTAGAACACGGCAGAGCTCCAGAGCTTGAGTACTTAACCACTATTCCAAACTGCACCTCAGTTATCAAGACGCAAGAGGAGGAGGGCCCTCAGGCATGGAAAAGGATGAAGCTGAGGAAGACTCTCAAGGTAAAAGCAAAATAATCCAACGTGAGGATAAGGGAGAAAGCAGCTGAACTTGACTCCTAGCTTTCAAGTTGCCTCATTTCCCCAGTCAGTGATATTGGTCCCATTGACAGGAAAACTAAAAAAGAAAGTGCATAAAAGGCTACAATGAGTTCAGATGGTACGGTGTTTCCAAGCTTGCTGGAATGTAAGAATCACTCAGGGAGCTTGTTAAAAATACAGATTTCCAAATCTCATCTCAGATCTACTGAATTATAATTCCCAGGGTAGAGCCTGGAAAGCTATTGTTTACCCAGCATATACCAGGTGACTTTTATGATCAGATAAGCGTGAACATAAATCACTGAGGACATACACAATCACGGTTAGAGAGCACAGTTGACCCTTGAACAACACAGGTTTCAATGTGTGGGTCCACTTATAGGTGGATTTTTTCTAACCAAACTTGGAATGAAAATAGTGTCCTCAAGATGCAAAACCTGCATAATATGCAGAGCTGACTTTTCATACACACAGGTTCCACAGAGCTGACTGCAGAATTGAGTATGTGCGGATTTCAGTATGGGGGAATGTCTTGCAACCATCCCCCATGTATACCAAGGGACAACTGTACAGCATGCAAGCAGAGAATGCCTGAAGAAAGTTGGAGATGTGACATCAGTTATCAGAAAGGAAGTCGAGGCTTTGCTCCTACAGGCGAGTTGCAACTTAAAGGTGTAAAGAAAACACATTAAGTTCACTAGGAAAATGAATATAATGAGAGCAAAGGATCAGGCCTACACCTTACAAAATGTCCATATTCAGGACAGTATAAAAAAGGAAGAAAGAAAAAAGCCAATGAAAGGTGAGAGAGGAGTGACTCAACAGTGAGATGACACAGGAACCACAGAAATGGAGTTTCAAAAAAATATGGGTGGTCAAATGTTGGGAAAAGATTAAGAGTGAGTAGGGGCAGAAAAAAACCACATACATTTCCCTTATAAACTAAAGAGGGAATAACTGAACTTCCAATCAAAGATCAAGTTTTTCTGTCTTGGCTGCTCACTGGAATCACCTGGGGAACTTTAAAAGCTGGCCAAAGTCTCACACTTGCAGATTCTGCTTTAACTCATCTAGGGTATGGCCTGACTCAAGATTTTCAAAAGTTCCCCAGGGCAAAGCTTCTCAGAGTGTGGCAATGCTCCAGAGCACCAGCGTCACCTGGGAACATATTAGGAATCCTGGACCTACTGGACTAGAAACTCTGGAGGGGGGCTTGGCGATTAGTGATGCGGGGACGTGCTTAAGTTTGAGAGCCCATGTCCCAGGTGATTCTAACATGCAGCCAAGGCTGAGAATCACTGTGGCAGCAGATGGTGGCCAGCGGGTATATACAACAATATGACTAAATCCTAAAAGGTGCCATTCCTGACATAAGTTTATTTTTTTATACACTAGTAGTGAGTAAATATATTTACTCACTACTTTTTTGTACAGAAAAACTCAGTACAAAAATAGCATAATCATCAAGTCTTACATTAATATAAGGAACCAAGGAAAAAATGGTTAATCAGGCCCTAATTCAGACAGAACATTCTACTTAAATAAGAATTTTAATTCAACATTCAATTTGTAAAAACACACTATGGAATTCTCCATTTTATAATCTGAAAGAGAGGAAATACAGTACAGTGGTTATACCTGAGTCAGGCCTAGGCTGAAATCTCAGCTCCATTCTTTCCTAGTTGTGTGACCCTGAACACATATCTTCACCCAAGATCTAGTTCTTTAAAAGTATACCTCATAGTAGTAAGACCAGGTATTCAGTAAACAGCAGTTCTTCATAATTACAATTATTGAACAGATATTTACTAATCCATGTATGCACAGCACATGGCAATTTAATTGGCAATAAAGCACAGTACACTGCACACATTATATAAGGTCCTCTCCTTTAGTCTTTATCTATTGTTCTTGGCAGTTTACTAACAGCAATGACCACTGAAAGCTTACTTACTTACTTGGGAAGGTGTGGAAGGAAAAGTACTACTGTGAATAACAGATGCAAATACTGAGAGGGGACAGAAGGCACCCAAAGGGAGGCACAGAGACAGTGTGAGACAGGGAGAAGAAAGGCCTGGCTAAATCAGAAGGGTTACCTGGTTGTCCAGATTTTATGCTGGAAAGATGAGTTAGGTTCAGAGAGTAGAAGTCTTGAGCAGCAGGCTAAGTTTACAATAGTTTTCAAGCAATGGTGGATTTTGTCAGTAAAAAAGAGCAATCAACTGGAAAATGGGAGGCCCGGGTTCTGCTCCTTGCTCTGATACATACTAGCAGCATAACAGTGGTTATGCCTAACTCGTCTCCACAGCAGTTAAATGAAAGTGCTAATTTCCCTGGTCCAGCCTGAATCTATAATTCTATGATTCTAAAAATTTAATATTATTAAATTATTAAAATTTAATATTA
>NW_016803218.1:932133-982973 GCF_001698545.2 Rhinopithecus bieti
AAATTTAATATTATTAGATTAATTAAAATTTAATATTATTAAATTATTACAGGCGCTCATGCTTATAATCCCAGTACTTTGGGAGGCCAAGGTGGGAGGATCACTTGAGGCCAGGAGTTCAAGACCACCCTGAGCAACATAAGGAGACCCCTGTCTTCACAAAATAACAATGAAAATTAGCTGGGTGTGGTGGCTTACACCTATAGTCCCTATACTATAGTTAACTATAGTCCCAGTTACTTGGGAGGCTGAGGTGGGAGGGTCCCTTGAGCCCAGGAGGTCAAGACTGCAGTGAGCTGTGATCAATGCCACTGTACCCTAAGCCTTGGAGACATAGTGAGACCCTGTCTCAAAAATAAAATAAAATAAATTTAAATAGCAAATTACCTAGGACCTGGCAATGTTCAGTTAACATCTACAGGCTGATTTGTTGATTTACAGTCAGTAAGAAAATCAAAGTGAGAAAAATAAATGACCATCCAGCACTATCTGTTCTTATTGCTTCAAAGAAGAAGACTTTAGAAATGTACATACTTACTCTTAATCGAGGACACTTGGACTTAGCCAGTACTCCCATGAATATATCAGGAGCGTTAAATTCTTGGAGAAATAAAGCCACATCCTGAAAAGAAAAATGATTATTAGCGTGGATATTGAATATTCTTCCCTAAACCCCAAAGCTTAGGCAACCATAAAATTCTATATCAAAATTAGAATTTTAGGCCAGGCGCGGTGGCTCACACCTGCAATCCTAGCACTTTGGGAGGCCAAGGCTGGCAGACTGCCTGAGCTCAGGAGTTCACGACCAGCCTGGGTAACACGGTGAAACTCCATCTCTACTAAAAATACAAAAAAACTAGCTGGGCATGGCAGCGTGCACCTGTAGTCCCAGCTACTCAGGAGGCTGAGGCAGGCGAATTGCTTGAACCCGGGAGGTGGAGGTTGCAGTGAGGCGAGATTGCACCACTGCACTCCAGCCTGGGCAACAGAGCAAGACTCTGTCTCCAAAAAACATTTAAAAATAAAATAAAATTAGAATTTTAGACACAAGAAAAGAAAAAAAAAACCACAGGCTTAGGAACTGTGTCAACAGACAAAAGGGATACTAGAGAGTCTTTATGGTAACTGGTCCCAGACAATGGAACAATTTTGTAAACAAATCTAAACTACCTACAATACTCCGGAGGATTATCCCACTCTTTTCTGCCCCGAATCTATTTACCTTAATAATGTTTCTGCCCACTAGGAATTCTCATTAAACACATCCAAACACATTTGGTGATTACCTATGAGGTATTAAGCTAGAAGTGGGGGACAAGGGAAAAAAGCAACATGCTGGGCACAGTGGCTCACACCTGTAATCCTAACACTTTGGGAGGCTGGTTAGAAAGCTGAGGTTGGTGGATCAGTTGAGCCCAGGAGTTTGAGACCAGCTTGGGCAAACATGGTGAAAACCCATATCCACAAAAAATACAAAAATTAGCCAGGTGTGGTGGCACATGCCTGCAGTCCCAGCTACTTGGGAGGCTGAGGTGGGAGGATCACTTGAGCCTGGGGGGGTTGAGGTTGCAGTGAGCCATGACTTTGCTACTGTACTCCAGCCTGGGCAACACAGCGAGAAAAAAAGAGTAAAACTTGGCTGGGAGAGGTGGCTCACACCTGTAATCCTAATACTTTCAGAGGCCAGGGCAGGAAGATCACTTGAGCCCAGGAGTTCGAGACCAGCCTAAGCAAACATAGTGAAACACCATCTCTACAAAAAATACAAAAATTAGCTGGGCATGGTGGTGTACCATCTGTAGTCCCAGCTACTCAGGAGGCTGAGGTGGAAGGATTGCTTGAACCCGTGAGGCACAGGTTGCAGTAAGCTGAGATATCGCCACTGCACTCCAGCCTGTGCAACAGAGTGAGACCTTGTCACAAACAAAAACAAAACTCCTTCTTGTCCTCCAAGAGCTTAAAACACAGTAGGGGAAAGAAGTCAAGAACTGCTATAGGGTCCCGTCCAAAACCGGAACTTGTGTTTTCAAAATCATCAACAGAATAAAAAGTCTGATGACAATGTAACTGTGGTAGCCTCATAACTTCTTCCTAGAGAGTCTGCCACAGTGCTGAAAGGGGCATAACATACAGATGACATGTGAGTGGACATGTGGCCCCAAATGGGCCAAATCTCACCTAGGAATGTAAGACACAAAAGCTAAGTCAGTTTGCTTGGGGATTTGCAATGTAAAATATATAAATAAAATTAAGTTTCTGGCTGTCTACTGCTTCAGATTTTCACTAAATTTGAGGTGTATATTTGAGAAGCCTTAACTTAAAATATAAGCTGCATGCATTAAAGGGCCCTGGAACACCTCAAAGAGAGACGCAATTATTCTCCACAGCAACTGAAACCAGTAACCTGCCAGACAACTGACTGGGAGAGACACACTCTACTTACTAAAAGACCATGGTCTGAGAAAATAATATTTTCAAAGATACACTCTAAACTGAAAGTCATAACAGCAGATTCTCTTCACTGTAAGTGATCAAGCTGTCTGTCCTGTGGGCAATTCTTTGTCACATGCAGAAATTTTTAAATTTAATGGTAATTCCTGGAGTAGCACAAGGGTGGCCTAACAATATCAATACCAACAGTAATAAAATTAACATTCATTGAACAAGTATTAAATGCCAGGCACAGTGAAGTGGCTTGCATGCTATCTCATTTAGTTCTCAAAACAACTCTATCAAACTAGTTAACATTATTAGTCCCATTACACTCATAAGCAAACTGAAGTTTAAAAAGTTCAGCAACCTGCCCAAGATTATACAGTCTCAGTAGAGTAAAGCTAGGATTTGAACCCACCTGAGTCTGACTTGAGCCTATGGTCTTGCTTTTTAAAAGAGATGGGGGTCTTGCTATCCTGTCCATACCAGAGCAGTGGCTATTCACAGATTCACAGGCATTATCATAGCTCACTGCAGCCTCCAACTACTGGGCTCAAGTGATCCTCCTGCCTTAGCCTTCCAAATAACTGGGAATATAGGCAAGTACCTAGTGAGACTATGTTCTTAACCACTACAACATGCTACCTCTCAGGTATTCATCTATTCATTCATTACTCCCCAAATATTTTCTGAAAAACCTAATAGGCACTGTTTTAGATTCTGGGGACACATCGGTGAACAAGCTAAATAAGGACTCAGTCCCAAGGAATTTTCTTTCTAAATAAATGAACAAACAATAAATATATAAACAACTGAACTACACAATTTCTAAAAGAAAATAAGATGGTATGTGCTAGAAACCCAGATAAAGGGGGCTACTTTAGACATGACATTGAAGAAGGTATTTCAGAAGGGGTGACATTATGCTTTGATGAGAAAGAATTTAAATCCATCAGAGGACACATGTAACAGAGCGAAGCAATTCTGTGGGAACACTGAAATGAGAGGTTAATTCTGACTGGAGGGTCTGGGGTGGCATCACAGAGGAGGTGACACTGAAGCCGGGCCACAAACAGTGAGAAGGATTTTGCCAGCTGGAAGCCATTCTAAACAGAGAGGCATGAATAGTACCCATGGACACATGAAAGTACAGGAAGTATCTATCTGGAGGTCTCTGGTCCTCGCACACTGAATTCGTGGTTACAGAGCAATAAGAGACAAGGCTGAGATATAAACTCACTAGACTTTGCACCACGGACTTCAATGGTCAGTGAAGAGCTTAGTTCTGAGTGGTGCCTCAAGGGCACCTCTTGTAAGGGAGCAAAAGGAGGCCAAAGAACATGACTTTGCCCCGCACCAATAGCACCAATAACCTCCTTCAAACAGCAGCACCGTTTTCTCAATTTTAAAACTGAGATTTTCACCCTAAGAGTTCATTTAAAACACAGGTTTTATTTCTTTTTAAAAAAAATGTAACCATAATTTATCAATAATTGTAGAGCAAACAGAAAGTAGATCTGAACAATACTCTCAACCAACCTGATCTGACATTGGTAATAAGATACTCCACCCAGCAACAGCAGAACACACATGCTTTTTAAGTGAACATGTCTTTTAAGTGATAGTAAAGACAAAGTAAAGACAAAGATAGATTGGTAAAGACAGACCATATTCTGGGCTATAAAACAAGTCTCAACACATTTAAAAGGAATCAGTGTTCAACGACCACAGCAACAGAAAGATAACTAAAACATTCCCAAATATTTGAATCTTATTTATGAACCAAAGAAAAAGTAAAGAATATTAGAAAGTATTCTGAACTTCTGTGGCCATGGTGGCTCATGCCTGTAATCCCAGTACTTTGGGAGGCTGGGGCAGGCAGATCACTTGAGGCCAGGAGTTCAAGACCAGCCTGGCCAATATGGCAAAACCCCATCTCTACAAAAAGTACAAAGCAAGACTCTGTCTTAAAAAAAATTGTAAACACAGCATATCAGAATTTGTGGAATACTGGTAAAGCATAAATATTTAGGGAAAATTTTATAGTGCTAGATGTCTATCTTTAAAAAGAAAGATTTCAAAGTATAAAGTATGTGGACAACTGATTTTTGACAAAGATGCAAAAGCAATTAGTGGAGAAAGGATCATCTTTTCAACAAATGAACTAGAACAATTGAATATCCATAGGCAAAAAAATAAACTTCAACCCATCCTTGCACTATGTACTATACAAAAATTAACTCAAAATGGATCACAGACTTCTATGTAAAACCTAAAATTACAAAACTTTTAGAAGAAAATGTAAGAAAACAACATAATTAAAAAACAGGCTGAAGATTCAAACAGGTACTTCACCAAAAAAGATACACGGAGTACAAATAAACACATGAAGATACTCATCGGCCAGGCGCGGTGGCTCAAGCCTGTAATCCCAGCACTTTGGGAAGCCGAGACGGGTGGATCACGAGGTCAGGAGATCAAGATCATCCTGGCTAACACGGTGAAACCCCGTCTCTACTAAAAAATACGAAAAAAACTAGCTGGGCGAGGTGGCGGGCGCCTGTAGTCCCAGCTACTTGGGAGGCTGAGGCAGGAGAATGGCATAANACTTTTAGAAGAAAATGTAAGAAAACAACATAATTAAAAAACAGGCTGAAGATTCAAACAGGTACTTCACCAAAAAAGATACACGGAGTACAAATAAACACATGAAGATACTCATCGGCCAGGCGCGGTGGCTCAAGCCTGTAATCCCAGCACTTTGGGAAGCCGAGACGGGTGGATCACGAGGTCAGGAGATCAAGATCATCCTGGCTAACACGGTGAAACCCCGTCTCTACTAAAAAATACGAAAAAAACTAGCTGGGCGAGGTGGCGGGCGCCTGTAGTCCCAGCTACTTGGGAGGCTGAGGCAGGAGAATGGCATAAGCCCAGGAGGCGGAGCTTGCAGTGAGCTGAGATCCGGCCACTGCACTCCAGCCTGGGCGACAGAGCCAGACTCCGTCTCAGAAAAAAAAAAAAAAGAAAAGATACTCATCATTAGGAATTAAGGAAGTCCAAATTATAATCACAATGAGCTATCACTACACACTTACTAGCATGGCTAAAATTAAGAAGACTGACCATACTAAGTGTTGATGAGGATGAGGAGAAACTGGACCTGGAATTATGTCTCACACACTGCTTGTGGTTATGTAAAACGGTAAAAACTGCTTAGGAAAACAACTTGAAAGTTTCTTAAAAAGTTCAGCATACACTTACCATATGATCCAGTCAGGCCACTTGTTATGGTTTGGCTCTGTGTCCCCTGCTAAATCTCACCTTGATTTGCAATCCCCATTGTCCCCATGTATCAAGGCCAAGACTAGGTGGAGGTAAGTGAATCATGGGGGCGGTTTCCCCCATGCGGTTCTCATGATAATAAGTGAGTCTCATGAGATCTGATAGTTTTATAAGCATCTGGCATTTCCCCTGCTCACACTTCTCCTTCCTGCCACCATGTGAAGAAGGTGCCTGCTTCCCCTTCCCCTTCTGCCATGATTGTAAGTTTCCTGAGGCCTCCCCAGCCATGCTGAACTGAGAGTCAATTAAACCTCTTTCCTTTATAAATTACCCAGTCTCAGGTATTTCCCTACAGCAGCGTGAGAATGGACTAATACACCACTCTAGGTATTCATCCAAGGAAAAGAAAAGTACATGTCCATACACACTTGTATACAAAAGTTCACAACAGCTTTATCTGTAATAAACCTTAAACAACTCCAACATTCATCAACAGGTAAAAAAATAAATTGTGGTATATACATATAATGGAACACAATTCAGCAATAAAAAAAAATAAGCCATTGATATACATAACATGGATGATTCTCAAAATAATTATGCTGCATAAAAGAGCCAGACCAAAAAGAGAATATGAGCACATTTATATAAAACTCTAGAATACACACTAATCTGTAGTGGCAGAAAGCAGATCAGCGGTTGCCTGGAGAGGATGGAGGAAGGGAGAGGCAAGAGGAAGAGATGACCAAGGACCATAAAGAAACTTTTAGGGGTGATGGATATGCTCTCTATTCCGATTACAGTGACAGTTTCATCTGCGTACACGTTGTCAAAGTTTATTGGCTGGGTGCAGTGACGCACACCTATAATCCCAGCACTTTGGGATGCCAGCGTGGGTGGATCATTTGAGGTCAGCAGTTCGAGACTAGCCTTGCCAACAGGGTGAAACCCTGTCTCTACCAAAAATACAAAAATTCACCGGGATTGGTGGTGCACGCCTGTACTCCCAGCTACTCTGGAGGCTATGGCAGGAGAATCACTTGAGCCCTGGAGGCGGAGGTTGCAGTGAGCTGAGATCCCCACTGCACTCCCGCCTGGGTGATAGAGACTCCATCTCCAAAAAAAAAATTATCAGTGTCAATGATACTTCAAAACAATAGGCAGTTTTTTTGTGTGTTAATTATACCTCAATAAAGTTTTAAATAAAATGACTGAAACAATGAATAGCCATTGACAATTTTTAAGAAGATGAGTACAATTAAGTCTGTATTTCTGGAAAAAAGATAACAGGGGTGGCAATGTAGAGGACAGAAGGGAGGTGAAAGAGACTAGAACAAGGATTTTAATCAGGAAGCTACTGCAAAAGTCTAGGCAATAAAACAAGAGAGATCACATAGGCCATTTAATCTCTTTTGGCCTCTATTTTCTTAACTGTAAAATAAGAGTACTACCTACATTACAGGGTTATTGTGAAGATCAAATAGAATACTATACATGAAAATGCTTTTGAGCTATAGAATAAAATACAGATATTAAAACAATGATTAATATTGCAACTATAGACATATTAGTTATTGTCCTTTCCTTCTAATACTATCATGGTATATTAGTGGTCTTCTAACTCCTAACCTGCTCTCAAATATATGGCCAGAGTTCTCTTTAGGTAGGTAAGTATCAGAACTTTCCTGGCCTACATGTTTGTAGGAATACATTCATAAGAGCTATGTATTTAGTCCGAATCTATTGAGAGCTCAGATCCTCCAGCCTCAAAGACAGAAGTTTAGCACTATAGCTCATAGGATCTCATTCCCTATATCATATATGAGTGTGATTACAGACAGGAGATAAAGCCTTTCCCCAGAGTGAAGGACTGAACCGTTTTTAAAACATCCATTCACCACCTCCTCACCCAACAGTCTTTTCAGAGTTTTGTTTCCAGCCTCATACCTCATCCATTGACATATCCCATACTCTGCAAATTTCATTCTCCATTTCTTCATCAAGCTCCATCTGCTGCTCCTCATCATCTGAGCTAGATTTGGTGTTTTCAGGGCTAACAATCTTCAGAAACACAAAGAAAGAAAACATGAATAAAAGTTGTCTACAATACTAACCAGGCACCCAAATACAGCAGGTGATCGAATAACATCGCCTTGTAACGTTGATGAGACAAAAATATTTGATTCCTGGCCAGGGCCACCGTCTGTGTGGAGTTTGCATGTTCTCCCCATGTGTGCATGAGTCTGTTCCAGATACTTTAGTTTCCTCCCACATCCCCCAAATTTGCACATTAGCATAACTGGTGTGTCTAAATGGTCCCAATCTGAGTGAATGTGGGTGTGTGTGTACCTGTGATGGGATGGCATCCTGTCCAAGGCTGGTTTCTGCCTTGCACCTTGAGCTGCTGGTATAGGCTCCAGCCACCCTCAACCCTGAACCAGAGCAAGTGGGTTGGGAAATGGATGAATACAAATTATTATAAGACAAAAATCTGTAAAGAAGACAATAATCATAGAGATGCACGACAATAATTATGTGGTAGGAACGTGCTCAGTAAGCCTGCCTTATTTGTTATTGTTTTTGGACTGTACAGTAGTAAGAGGTAGTCATTTTTGCTTTGTAAACATTTATTCCTTGATTTAACATAATCAAACAATAAAAGTTGTAGTGATAATCACTACAACCACCATCACTCACTAACTCACCAAAATTAGGTAAACAGTTATCTTGTTTTTATTAACCTTTCTTAAATGTATTTATAGCTCACATTTATCTCAATATTTAATACTAGATGTGTTTTGGGTCCTCATTTAGAAGTTTGGTGATGTTCTTGTGTCCAGAAATATGCCACAGGAACTTAACTCTTGTTTATATCAATTAGCTATGTAAAATTGGTTTCATTATCAGTAATTTTGCTTAAAGTCACAATTTCCAAAGAACCTACTGATGTTAAGTGAGGACTTACTTTAATAATAACCCATAATCGTTTAGAAGACACAAAGAGGCTACCAGCAAAGTATCTTTTCTTGCAAAAACCTTCTTTTAAAAACGTAGTGCCTTGGGTAAATCTATTCTTTCAACATTCACAAAGTAAATACTGTTGCTAGGCACTGGGGTAGATATACAAAGACGAATTAGATATAATCCCTTACTTTTAAGATTTTTTTTTTTTTTTAACTTTTAGGATCTAGTGGAGAAAGACATGTAAAGGGATAGTCATATTAGAAAAAGCAAAGTGGGCAGGGCGCGGTGGCTCAAGCCTGTAATCCCAGCACTTTGGGAGGCCGAGACGGGCGGATCACAAGGTCAGGAGATCGAGACCAGCCTGGCTAACACGGTGAAACCCCGTCTCTACTAAAAAAAATACAAAAAACTAGCCAGGCGAGGTGGCGGGCACCTGTAGTCCCAGCTACTCGGGAGGCTGAGGCAGGAGAATGGCGTAAACCCGGGAGACCGAGTTTGCAGTGAGCTGAGATCCGGCCACTGCACTCCAGCCTGGGCGACAGAGCGAGACTCCGTCTCAAAAAAAAAAAAAAAAAAAGAGAACAAAAAAAGGCAAAGTGATTCAAATGAATTGTGGACAAAAAGTTGTGGTAGCAAAAATGATGGACCAATGATCTATTCCCAGGAGAAGATGGGGAACTTTATCTTAGGTGTTGATATTTAAGCTAAATTTTAAAGGAAGAATAGTATTGTCATGTGAAGAAGGAGAGAAGTGAGTATTCAGAGGAAAGTACAAGAGTTCAGAGTTGAGAGAGGGCCTAGCATGTTTGGGGATGGTGAACAGTTCGCTGTTGATGGAACACAGTGTATCACGAGCAGATGAGGCTAGAAAATGCACAAACAGCCCTGGATCCCAAGCTTCAAGAAATATGCATTTTTCTCCTATGCAAGGGGAACTAAGCAGTGTCATGAACAGCGCTGTCTTTAAAGAAGATTATTCTGGCAGCTGTGTAGAAAATTAACTGGAGAGGATAGAGAAGAGAAGCAGAGGAACCAATGAGGGAAACATGGGGAGAAGAAAACTCACATTTACTGACAGCCTCCTATAAGTGAAACACCATGCTAAGCACTCTATGGCCATTATAATCTCACTTAACCTACACAATAACCCTATATACAATAATGTAAATATTATAATCCCATTTTATAGAAATTAAGAGAGAAACAGAGGTTCTAAGCCGTTAGGTGACCTGCAGCTAGTAGGTAATGAAGCTGTGTTTTTTGTCTTTTTGAGACAGGGTCTCCCTCTGTCCCGCAGCCTGGAGTGCAGTAGCTGGATCATAGCTCACTGCAGCCTCCAACTCCAGGCTCAAACGATCCTCCAGCCTCAGCCTCCTGAGTAGCTGGGACTACAGGTGTGCACCATCACGATAGGCATTTTTTTTTTAAGTTTGTAGAAACCAGGTCTATGTTGCCCAGGCTGGTCTCGAACTCCTGGCTCAAGCGATCCTTCCGCCTCGGCCTCCCAAAGTGTTGGGATTACAGACGTGAGCCACCGCGCCTAGTCAGAAGCCACGTTTTTTATATAAAAGTTGTATAACCCATAAAACACCATTTATTCTATTACAACTATAGTCCATGAAATATATAAACTAAGGACCTGGGCTTCAGAAATGACAGTGGGGATGGGGAGCAAAACCCGAGCAATGCAGTTACACGATGGTGTATTTTTGGAGAACTTGCGAAACTAAAATAGAACCGCAAGTATTCCAGCATCCCTACCATTATACTTTCCTCTGTGTCGAGAGATCCCGAGGGGCCCCAGATAGTTCTGGGGTCCGCAGCGGCCGGCGAAACGCAAGGAGCGAGGTCCCGCAGCGCACGCCTGGGGAGGGGTCTTCGTGGGGATGGCGGCTCCCGGGGCAGGAGGAGCCGCCAGAGGCGGAGCCCGGGTGCCTGGGGGATGTGGGGAGAGCCCACGCATGGCGCGAGTTTCCACACCTGGATGAGTCCGCTGAGGACGCCGAAGAGCCAGTGTTTGCTGTAAACCGTGCTCCCTATGCAGTCTCCACCTGCCACCTCCTCCTCCTCCTTGTCGCGACCCGGGGGCGGCGGCGAGGGGTTGCGATCCATGACTTTGCCGCGTTCCGCGCTCGAAGGCCGTGCCGGAAGCTGCGGAGGAGACGACCGGCACCCTAGTGCCAGAGCGCCCGGCGCTCCCGGCGGGACTCCCCCTACAGCGCCCCCTGCTGTTCGGAGCTTGGCCAGCCAGCCAAGATGGCTTGACCTCACCCACCCCATTCTACCCAGGACCCAGGCACGAACATACTCATAATTATTTGTCACCCTCACTGAATCAGGTGTTCCATTTCTCCAGGAGCTCTTAGCCTGATTGAAGAAGGAAGGGTAGGGGCAGGGAGGAAGCTTCAAGAACAGATGTAAATCTTAAAGCTAGCGAACTTACTCTGTTCGCCCTCTGTTCCTACAATCCTCTGATCTCTGGTCACCGTTGCCATTCCTAAAAATATCCGTGGGCGAAGCTGGATGACTTGTAAGGGATTCCAGGGATCCAAACTGATTCGTAAAGCTAAAAAGGCACCATTTGTCCCCATTGGAATGGCAGGTTTTGCAGTAGTTGCTGCATATGGATTATACAAATTGAAGAGCAGGGGAAATACTAAAATATCACATCACCTGATCCACATGAGTGTGGCAGTCCAGCTTTGTTGTAGGAGCAATGACTGTTGGTATGGGCTGTTCCATGTATCCGGATTTCTATGCAAAACCTAAACCTTAGAAGAAGAGATGTTGTCGTTGTCTTGTTGGAGGAGCTTGACTCATTAATGAGTCATCTCATTATTGAAGTTACATGTTTGTATTGAAAATAAATTATTTGAGTAGGTTCAGATGATACTATGATATTTTGAGTTTTCACTTCCTTTCGTGTAGGCTTGATTTGCCTTGTGACCAAATTATTAGTGACTCTAGTTCACTAACTAGATCATTCAGGGGAGTCAAGTTAACACACAAGAAACACGTCACCTAAATGAACTTGATGGTGTTAAAATGTTCAAATTCTTAAACTGTTAAGATGAAATTAATACTAAAGAAGATAGTAGGCCAATCCCGAAGTACTCCCAGTTTGCTGCAGAATCTTGCATGCTTTAAATGTTAAGAGTCCAATTTACTCCAGTTAATTTAACTATTTTCTGTCTGTCTTGTGGAATGGCTGACTCTTTTAGAACTCTTTGAAAAAAGTGCATGAAATATAACTTGTAAAGCCTCACACAACTGGCAGTATTGTGTGCATATGTTTAACCCAAATCTAGAAATCTTACAACAGACCTGCATAGTATTAGTATTGATTAAATAACCATAATTGTAAACATGAGAAAACCTTAATTATGAATTTCAGTTTTGCACTTTTGTAACTGCAGAATTACATTTTGCTGCTGTTATATTAGAATAATTTTCAGTGTCATCTTGAAACAGAAATGTGTATTTTAAGCACCTATGCAAAGGTAAATGAAAACACTTTTAAATGATTGCATTGTTTATTTTCTCCATAAGAATCATAAACATTAAACTAAACAAACTACCTATGATGGAATTGATTTACAACTATCCACTTTGATTTAATGGAATTAAATTTATAGATGATATAACCTACTTCCACATGAAATTTCCAAAATATCAGTATAATGTCCAAACAGGAATGGAGACATGCAATTATTTAAAATAAAATAATGTCCACTTGAATATTTTAAATACACAGTCATAACTATATTAGAAAACATAATGAAGGTGCCCAATGTTTGCCTAGAATTACTGTGATACTTAAGTCAAAGTCAAATAAAACATAGAGGTGAATCTCTAAATTTAAAGCATTTTTTTTTTTAGGAAGTAAGAATTACAATTCAGGGCACACACACAGATGAGACAGGTGGTTGTCTTCGATATATCGGGAGACCAAAGACTAGGTTGGGGGTTTTATAAAAAGGAGAAGTGTTACACATTGTTTTGAAAGAAATTTCATTGGTTTTAGTAAGGTTTGGGGGAGCTTGCAAGCTAGGATTGGTGAGAGATGGCAGCGGGTAAAATTAGTCTAGAGGCACAGTAGGTTGTTTCAGCAGCTGTTAGATAAAACTGGTCTCCATTTACAAGAGGCAGTTTCAGCAGCCAGGCTTGCAGAGAGTTACCTTTTTGGAGACAGAGGGTCACCCTATGTTGCTCAGGCTGGTCTCCAACTCCTGATCTCAAGTGATCCTCCCACCTCAGCCTCCCAAAGCGTTAAGATTACAGGCATGAGCCACCACACCCAGCTCATTTCTTTTATTATATACACACATATAGGTTATGTTTACCAACCATCATATTGATGTAAGTCCGCAGTCCAATACTTGCTGGTTTATGCTATATAATTTATGGTAAATTTCGACATATACTCATGGTATATTATTCGTTTTATTCTTAATAAAATAAAATGAGTTTCAAAAGAAGAGGCCAGGACTGGGCGCGATGGCTGACGCCTATAATCCTAGCACTTTGGGAGGCTGAGGTGGGCTGATCACTTGAGGTTAGGAGTTCAAGACCAGCCTGGAAAACATGGAGAAGCCTGGTCTCTACAAAAAAATATGAAAATTAGCCAGGTGTGGTTGCACACACCTGTATTCCCAGCTGGGAAGATGGCTTGAGCCTGGGAGGTGGATGTTGCAGTGAGCTGAAATCGCACCACTGCACTCCAGCCTGGGCAACAGAGTGAGATCCTTAAAAAAAAAAAAAAAAAAAGAAGAAGAAGAGGCTAGTCTAAAATTCATTTTTAAGTTGTTGACATTGCTGAGATAACCTCCCAATGTCTTCTCAACTTTTATTTGCGTCTGATACTCACAGTTAGGCTTCGTGAGTTTTTTTTTTCTTTTCTTTTCTCTTTGGCTCTCAGGTGCACAGAATTGGATTAATCATAATCCTTAGTTATTACAGAGTCTCGTATGTCATCAGTGTGCTAATGAAACAGAATTACATTTTATAACCAGAAATCAGTTTTTTTTCCTTTTTTTGTGTGTGTCCCCAATGTTTCTCACTTTGATCCTGAACATAGGTCAATTCATACCTTCCCTAGTTACTCAAAGGTTATTGAAAGTACTATACAGGGCCGGGCACGGTGGCTCAAGCCTGTAATCCCAGCACTTCGGGAGGCCGAGACGGGCGGATCACGAGGTGAGGAGATCGAGACCATCCTGGCGAACATGGTGAAATCTCGTCTCTACTAAAAAATACAAAAAAACTAGCTGGGCGAGGTGGCGGGCGCCTGTAGTCCCAGCTACTCGGGAGGCTGAGGCAGGAGAATGGCGTAAACCCGGGAGGCAGAGCTTGCAGTGAGCTGAGATCCGGCCACTGCACTCCAGTCTGGGCAACAGAGCGAGACTCCGTCTCAAAAAAAAAAAAAAAAAAAAAAAAAAGAAAGTACTATACAGGCCAGGTACGGTCTCTCATGCCTGTAATCCCAGCATTTGGGGAGGCTGAGGTGGGAGGATCACTTGAGCCCAGGAGTTGAAGACCAACCTAGGCAACATAGTAAGACCCTGTCTCTACAAATATATATAGTTTTTAATTAGCCGGGTGTGGTGGGGAGCACCTGTAGTCGCAGCTACTGGGGAGGCTGAGGTGGGAGGGTAGCTTGGGCCCAAGAATTTGAGACTGCAGTGAGTGGTGATCATGCCACTGCACTCCAGCCTGGGCAACAGAGCAAGACTCTGTCTCAAATAACAAAACAAAACAAGAAAACAGTGTTATACAGGTAGTAATTTAAAGCCATAGGTTTGATGGCCTTTAGTTTGTCTCAAAATGGTAACTAGAAAGTCCAGGTCCAAGTCATTATTTTAAGCTTCCAATTCATTTAAAATGAAAATTTCTCTCCTCTTTCCTAGTTCAGCCCACTATAGAGGGGTACTTTAGTCTGGAGGAGGATGATGACTTTGTTTCTCTCCCCGCTTTCTCCTCGCACAGATAGACAGCTGCTCTTTCTGACCTCTCCCCGATTAGCAGGGAAAGATTGGAAGTGAGAGGAGAGGGAAAGGAAAATGCTTACTTGACTGGTGTTTTCATAAGATGGTTTCATGTTCTTTGGACCCAGCAGGTATTTAAAGCTGATTCTGTGTGTGTGTGTGTGTGTTGTGGATTCTTCACATATACCACCTGTATCGCTGGAGACACCTCTCCACAGCTCCCTTGAGTAGTGAGGCAACCTCCTCCATCTTGCTTGTTTTTTTCTCAGCTCCTTATTGCTCCCCACACATACAGATTTGATATGAGATTCATAGATTAGTAACTAGGGTAGTTCATGGAATACATTCACAGGAGGAGTGATTACATGAACTCATGTGCAAGTATGTTTTATAAGTTCTAAACTCCAATGCAATTGCTAGTTACAGCAAATGGTTAAGAATGTTGACTCTAGCATCAAACTAGCAATGCAACTTGTGTATGTTATTTAAATGGTCTGTGCCTCAAGTTTCCTGAGCTCTAAAATAAGGATAATTAAAGTATGAGGATCCAGTGGATAACACAAGAAAGCACTTAGACCAGTGCCTGGCCCCTGGTCACCGCATCATGAATAGTAACTGTCATTCTATCACCTTTATCATGATCACACTTTCTTTCACTGCCATTGACTAGTTTAGAGGAGCTTGAAAATCAACCAGCAGGAGGACTGCCATATTAACCACTGACTCTGACAAGGATGGACCTGGATTCTCAAGAAGGCATGAACAAAGTGCTACAGAGGCATTCATTATTACCCCAGGGTAAGGATTTAGGAGCTGACAGATCTGATTCACTGAGAAGATGACATTTTACCCTGGCACGAACCAAGGAGTAGGCAAAGAGAAGAGAAATAGCTTTGAAAGGTATTTCTTAGTACCATGGACAGGGACTGGTTGACCCTGAGTTTGGCAAATGAAGTCGGGAAAGATTCCTGGGATTATGCCTCCGTGGCAGGAAAAGAGGGAAAGAGAACACTGAGGAATCCAGATTCCTGGGGGGAAGAAAAGAAGAAAGGACACAGCTGACTGGACAGAAAGGAGGCCTGGACATAGAGGGGCCTAGAAACAGTCCACTGTAACCAGAGATACTTGTGCCAGCAAGACCCAGGAGAGAGGGTCCAACTTGGGAAATAAACTATGTGGAGTGTCTGAGAACACCCTTCTCCAAGAATCCAGGATTTTCTGGGATTATGAAACGGATAGCCTCAGGCTATGCAGTGAACCTGGAGATGGTCACTGCTGGGGCCAATTCATTGTAACTCCAGGTACTTTTGCTTTTTTTTGCATTTTTATTTGATTTCTTTCTTTCCTTCTTTCTAACTTTCTTCTTCCTTTCTTCATTTTTTCCTTTCTTCTTTTCTTTCTTTTTAGAGACAGGGTCTTGCTCTGTTACCTGGGCTGGAGTGCAGTGGTGTGATCATAGCTCACTGCAACCTTGAGTTCCTGGGCTCAAGCTATCCTCTGGCTTCAGCTTCCCAAGCAACTGGGATGATAGGTGCACATAACCACACCTGGCTGTTTTTTGTTTGTTTGTTTGTTTGTTTTTTGTTTTATAGAGATGGGGTCTTCCTATGTTGCCCAGGCTGGTCTCAAACTCCTGGCTTCAAGCAACCCTCCCACCTCAACCTCCCAAAGTGTTAGGATTACAGGCATGAGTCACCACGTCCAGCCCTTATTTGCCTTTTTGAAAGCGTATTATTTGTCTACAAAACCATCTGGGCCTGCTGTTTACTTTGTAAGAAAATTCAATCTCTTAAAATAATTACAGGCTAATCTAGATTTTCATTTCTTCTTTAGTCAGTATTTGTAAATTGTATTTTTCTATGATTTGTTGATTTTTAATTTAGTTTTAAACTTCATTGCTGAAGTTGTTCATAGGATTCTCTTACTATCTTTCTATTTTATGAACCATATAATTACAGGCTTATAGTTGGTCCATATTATGGTCCATACAATGCGGTCTGTGTTTAGATATAGTTTTCTCCCCAATTCCCACTACTGTGCATTAGTGCCTTATGTTTTAAAACATGAAACAGTGATGTTTATTGGTCATCCCTGTGGTACTAAACAGGCCCATGATCCCAGGAAAACTGTCATATTCTGCTTCTAGATTCCAGTAACAAACTGGATTTCACAAGCACTTATTAAGCATTTTTATGTGTTCTGTATCAAGTACTAGGGATATAGTATTCAGTAACTGTAGGTCAACAAATGTCCCTGCCCTCAGGGCTCACAGCCAGGTCTCCTGAGAGCAGAGTGAAGAGGAAGCTCAGTATTTCTCAGGCAAGCCAGCAGGTCGGAAGTGATTGGGGTCTTTGCCACTCTGGCCCCATTTGTTGGTAGCGTGGCCAGCCAGCGAGTCCTCCTTATGGTCTCCTGTGAGTCTCTGGACTTTCTCTCTGGCATTGCTGTAGTCCAGGCAAGCAAAGAGATTAATCACCAGGCCAGTGAGCAACAGCCCACTTTCCCATTCTCCACTTTCCAAGGGAGGACTCTGGGAGAAGCCCAGAAAGGCCAAGGAAGTGGTGGTGAAAACACTGACCCTGCCTGGGCACCGCCCCACTCAGCCAGGCTGGTCTCCCCTAGGCTGGATGAACAGCACGCAGAGAGAGAGGGTGAGGAATCACTCACTCCTACCATCCACTCAGACCTTTGCACTAAGCACAGAGGCAAACAGAGAGCAAGAGGAGGAGGGTCTAGAGCCTCTAACTTCTCTACAAGGAGCTTGCCTCTCTCCTGACTGTCCAAGGCAGGCGAGCTCTGCTCACCCATCCCCGGCAACATCAGGAATGTGCATTACTTGATCACTTCTGCAGCCCAGACACCCCCAGGCCCCCTTTGTACAGCGTCATAGTTCCCCCAAGCATGAAAGTATTTGTCTGAATTTTTGTAATTGGCTTCTTTCATGTCAGAGTAGGCTCTCCACATGTCTTTAGTCCCTGGAAAGGAAAGAAAATGATCAAAACAATTATGTCTGGGAAAATAGAGGGATGAACAGTTTTCTTCTCACTAATTTCCTCCTGAAGATTTCAGCCTTTAACAAAGCCCTTGGAAATTATACTGGCTTGAAATAAATATTCTTCTACTTTTCACTTCCCTGGATTAATCTAATGAGAATTGTACTTGGTGTAAGTTTCATTCTGTTTGATTCCATTCAAAGTTCTGTTATTACTTTGTTTTTAACCATGTGTGATGCACCTAAAGAAGAGATGAAATGGGCCTTAAGGGATGTTTCATTGCACAATGAACTTCTTCCTGGAAGGACCCAGGGAATCCTTAGACCAAGGTGTGAGAACACAGGGGATTGTGAGGGAGGCTGCAGACATACGGCGCTCCTAATCTAGTCAATGGGAGAAATTCATGCCTGTAGTTAGAGTGAGGACAACTTGGTCCTGAGTACATCTGAATGTTCAGGCTATATTTAGAAACTGACATCTGTCAGAATTCAGTCAACAAGTGATAAAGGTGAGTTATTTAAGAAAGCTTTATACAACTGGGTAATCAAATTCAGAAAAAGGACAACTGACCCACTAATTCAGAACCTCAGTGTCCCCGCAGTGAAATGGGGAGTATTGCCTGCCTCAGAGTGATTATGCAGAAGAACAGAGAAAATGCATGTATGATGCCTAGAACATTGTAGGTGGTCAATATATTATCATTTCACTTCTTTGGTCCTTAGGAAAGGTGGCATAAGAATAAAGAAGGGCTAAACTAAGATGAGGAGCAGGGAGTTATGGACCGAAGGGATCTGATCAAGCTAGAATTAAGTGACGAATATTTTCTTAAAATTAGCTGATTAGGGAAAAGGGGAACTCAAATGTAGAGTTACAATCATGACTTATATAATTTCTCTATGAGATAATTCATCTTCATTTTATGCATTTATTATTCCTAGTGTTAAATTGATTGCCTTTATTCAGAGTTTATAACATTTTACTCGACTCATTCTTCTGAGTTACTGACTTAAATGGCTCCTTGATGTTCAGGTTGGCTTAATAAGTACTTCAAAAATTCCTGGCACATTTGATCACTTTGGGCAGCAAAACAAGAGGTAGTGGTTCTCAGCCCTTACTGTGTATAAAAATCTACTGAGGTGCTTGGTAAAGGCAAGATTTCTAGGCTGTATCCCAAGAGACCACGGCTGCTGGGGGCGGGGGGTAGGGTATGGATCCAGGAATCTTCATTTCATTTCACAAAGCATCCCAGACTCCAGGTGAGTCTCAGGCAAGTGGTCCCAGAACAACCCTTTGAAAAATATTAACCTAAGGAATGAAAGATATTTGTAGTTGAGTGTGTGAACATGTAAATAGGATTAAAAGCAAATCCTTAAAACCATTTTCAGAGGCTCAGAAAATAATAATACCTGAAATTTAAAATACTGCATTCTGAAAACAAAATTTTGCCACTTTATTATGGCTAGTGGGGTATATTTCTCTCTCTCTCTCTCTCTCTCTCTCTCTCTCTTTCTCGATGGAGTCTTGCTCTGTCTCCTAGGCTGGAGTGCAGTGCTGTGATCTCGGCTCACTGCAACCTCCACCTTCTCCCTCAGCCGCCCAAGTAGCTGGGATTATAGACGCATGCCACCACACCCGGCTAATTTTTGTATTTTTAGTAGAGACAGGGTTTCGCCATGTTTGCCAGCCTGGTCTCGAACTCTTGACCTCAGGTGATCTGCCCACCTCAGCCTCCCAAAGTGCTGGGATTACAGGCGTGAGCCACTGCGCCCAGCCTTGGGTTATATTTCTCTTGCTAGCAGTTTTCTGGCCACGTATAAGCCCCAATAGAACCACCATCAAGGTAATTCACTGTATCTTTTACTGGGATAAGTGGAGCTAGACTTACCTTCCAAAGGCATCACATCCTATTTGCCATTTCTTAGATAAAGGATGAGCTATGTGTTTACAAATGCAAAACTCTTGTTTTGAAAGCAGCAGAGCACCATGATTAAGAGCAAGGTCTGCAGAGCAAGACTGCCTGGGTTAAATTCTGCTTTGCTTTGGAACTTTGCTTGGTATCTTGGGTTGTGTGTGTGTGTGTGTGTGTGTGTGTGTGTGTGTGTGTGTGAGCTTCTCTGGTTAAGAGTTTACTTGCATCATAGGACTAAATGATGGAAACCAATTCATTAGTACATTTAAACAGTGCCTAGTACGTATTAAAATCTCAGCTAAGCTTGGTTGTTTTTATGGGAACTGTTGGCTCCATTCTGCTTCCCCGTGGACTCGCCTCACACGATTCACACGATCGCCTCACACGATCAAAACAGGTTTGATCTACCTGCTTCCTGGCTTCCCAGGAGACATAGACATGAGCTGTCCCAGATTCCCCACTAGGGGGCAGTAGAGCCCCACCAGTATTATGAGAACATGCACCCCCTGAACTCCGCATCGCTCTCACGCTCCTGCTGAAAAGAGGCAGCTCACACCTTATGCGGCCCCAGGCTGGGGGATCCTCATAGAAGAGTGTCAAAGCTGGCCATAAAAGCATGAGGAACCACGCTTATGAAAAACCATGCCCCTTCTCTATCCATCTGTGGCATCACTAGCACCTTCGCCCAGTGGGGATGTGGCCTCTGCTCAGCTGAATTTTGGGGGCAGCCAGAAGCAGCCTCCTGCCCCCTATCCTGTGGGCCTTACCTTGGCCAGCTTCCTTGAGGAATGTTAACCATCGTTGGCTGCTGACACCCAGTACCAGGGAGCAGAAAATGATGCCAATGGAGAGCTTCATCCTGCTGCAGGGCCAAGGAAACACAACCAAGGATAATACACATTCTGTTTCAAGTTTTTATTTTTTGTAATGTTGACCCATTCTTTCATTCCAAGAAAAAAAGCCCACTCGGTTTTACACACACACACACACACACACACACACACACACACACACACACACGTGTATGTTTATAGATAAAAGATAGAAGGTCAGAGGGTCTAGGGCTCCATTTCCATTTGTCTCACTGGAATCCCAGTGTCTGACAGAAGAGGAGCAGTGACCCAGGATAAAGCAAATCAGGCAAAAGTTACACCATGTTTGAGAATCATTATTTTAGATTTAGAGCCTGCCAAAATGAGGAATTATGCCTCTTTCTGGGTTCTGAGCATATTTTAGGCACAGTAAGATGAAAGTTATAGGGCAGATAGCTGTCAGAGGACTTCACTGTCCCTTTGGTTCTTATCTAAGGCAATGCTAAGCAACATTTGGATATTCCCTACACAACTTCCATTCCATGGAAAAGGTGAGGTTTCCTGTGGTCAGTGTAGTATCTGAGCTGGTGTGGCTCACTTTGTCCCAGGAGTAGACAGTAGAAGAGGGGGAAGAGTAGGGGAGTTGTCAACCATCCACAGCCACTGGTCACGTTGTACTTGGTGGAGCTGCTTCATAAAGCAAGGCATGTGATGCCCAGACCTCCTTTTTCCTACTCTTCTTCAGGCAGAAATTGCAGGCCAATGATCATATCCTGTCACAATTATTTTACTCCCTTTGGGACCATTCAATGCTGGAAATCTGCTTTCTCGTTTCATTCAAATCATTCTCTTCTTTGATAGAAGTTGATATGGTTTGGATCTGTGTCCTCACCCAAATGTCATGTTCAATTGTAATTCCCAATGTTGGGAGTGGAGCCTAGAGGGAGGTGATTGAATCATGGAGGCTGTTTCTCATGAAAGGTTTGACAGCATCCCCCTTGGTACTGTCGTCGTGATAGTGAGTGAGTTCTCTTGAGATCTGGTTATTTAAAAGTGTGCAGTACCTCCCCCCTCACTCTCTTTTGCTCTTGCTCCTGCCATGTGAGATGCCTCGTTCCCCTCTACCTTCTGCCATATTGAAAGTTTCCTGCGGCTTCCCCCGAAGCAGAAGCCAGTGTGCTTCCTGTACAGCCTAAAGAACCATGAACCAATATAACCTCTTTCCTTTATAAAGTACCCAGTTTGAGTCATTTCTTTATGGCAGTAGGAGAACTGACTAACACAGAATTATTAGGAAGCAAGTAGGGTGGGGACAGTGGCTCATGCTTGTAGTACCAGTACTTTGGGAGGCTGAGGCAGAAGGATCACTCGAGGCCAGAACTCAAAACCAGCCTGGGAAACACAGCAAGACCTCATCTCCACTATATATGTGTATGTATATATTTTTAATTAGCTGGGTGTAGTAGCATGCACCTGTGGTCCCAGCTGCTCAGGAGGCTGAGACAGGAGGATTGCTTGAGCCCGGGAGTTGAAGGCTATGGTGAGCCATGATCACGCCACTGCACTCTAGCCTGGGAGACAGAGTGACACACTGATTCGTAGGAAAAAGAGCAAGAAAGCGAGTACGATTTCTAGATGCCAAGAGGAACTCCTCACAGGGACTTTGACAAGCCTTGCCTGTTCTCTTCCTTTGTTACTTAATGTATTCTGCCTTTCGGGAAGGTACACACAGTTTCTTATGGTGCCAAGCTGAGAATAACAGACAATAGCGGCAGTCGGTTCTTTTCACTTGTTTCTCCTGAAAAAGAAAGATTTCCTGTCATCATGATATCAGAGTCCCCCAGGCCTTAAAGGGATTTTCCAACAGTCTCTTGTAAGTGACTACTTGTCCTGGTTTGCATGAGATCAGTGTCGATTGTCCAAGCTTAATAGTGGCACATCTTTTCATTGTCTACGATGGCCTGGGTTGAAGAGTAAATTAGATGGTAGCACTACTCTAATAACCTTGTGCGACCAGGCTGATTGAGAGGCCCAAGAGACCTCCATTCTTTTATGTTACAATTAATTTAAGTGGAAGAGGAGAATACCAAGGCTTAATTCTCTTAAGAATTAGAAAAACAAAAATCAGAAAAGTCCGAAAGTCCACAGGTGTCATGACTACGAATGACATCTCAGACCTAAGCCCCAGTCTTAGAAGGCCAGGAATATATTTATATTCCCTAAACATAAAATGAAGAAAATAATTATACAAAATCACTACCCTAAAAAAATTCAAGTTTAATGAATCCTAGTTATCTGAATAGTAGATATAGGAAGGATGCCGAAAAATACTAGAGTTGTTGTGAGGACTAAATGATTAATGCTGACAGGGGCTTGGATTAATTCTGGGCGAGTGTAAAGAATGTAATGAATTTTAGAGCTTCCACCTTAAGCAAGGAAATGCATAATAATTTATATTTTCCAGGAGACAGAAATATAAATTACAATATTATTACCAAGGCAACCTATTATTAAGACATTAGTAAGTAAGATTACCAGTTAGAACTACAGTTATAAGGACCAAGGTTTATTTTCACATAGTGTCAGAGATGTTTGAACCAGAGCGACTCTATTTGGCATGAGCGCTAGGAAAATGAGGCTGAGATTGCTAGGCTCCATTCTCAGAAAGTTAGGCCTTCCTAACCTATAGATGTTTACCTATAGATTCATAATGTTTACTAAACAGACCCAGACTTGGGAATGTACAGATATCCCAATATCTGGAGAACAAAGACATTCGTAATTTTGCTTTAACGATAATAATATTGGCTGGGTGTGGTGGCTCATGCCTGTAATCCCAGCACTTTCGAAGGCCGAGGTGGGTGGATCACGAGGTCAGGAGTTTGAGGGCAGCCTGGACAAAATGGTGAAACCCCATCTCTACTAAAAATACAAAAAACAAAATTAGCTGAGCGTGGTGGCACGCACCTGTAGTCCGAGCTACTTGGGAGGCTGAGGCAGGAAAATTGCTTGAACCCGGGAGGTGGAGGTTGCAGTGAGCCATGATTGAGCCACTGCACTCCAGCCTGGGCAACAGAGTGAGACTCCATCTCAAAAAACAACAACAAAAAAAAGATAATGATATTGATTCTTGCAAAATATAGTAATTAAGAAAACAGGGCTGGGCCCGGTGGCTCACACCTGTAATCCCAGCACTTTGGGAGGCCAAGGTGGTGGATCACCTGAGGTCAGGAGTTCAAAACCAACCTGCCCAACATGGCAAAACCCTGTCTTTACTAAAAATACAAAAATTAGCTGTGCGTGGTAGTGGGCACCTGTAACCTGAGCTGCTTGGGAGGCTGAGGCAGGAGAATCACTTGAACTTGGTGGGCAGTGGTTGCAGTGAGCCAAGATTGTGCCACTTCACTACGGCCTAGGCAACAAAGCGAGACTTCATCAAAAAAAAAAAAAAAAAAAAAAAGAAAAGAAAGAAAGAAAAGAAAAAGGAAAAGAAATCTGTTACCACAAACCCTTGTAGCAGAAGACATCTCCCCATATATACAAGCAATTGTACGTAGGGTGGACACGTTACTCTCCTGACTTTCAGGAACATTCTACTCTGTCTATGGAGTAGTTGTCCTTTTGCCTCTTTACTTTCTTAATAAACGTGCTTTTACTTTGCACTGTGGACTCACCCTGAATTCTTTCTTGTGCGAGATCCAAGAATCCTCTCTTGGGGGTCTGGGTCTTGAGCCCTGTCCTGTAACAATAGGACATACAATCATCTTTGAAGTCTGGGTGAAAGACTTGAAGGAAAAATCTTTCAAGATTTTTTTTGTTAGAAATAAGTGTTGCAAGGATATGTTTATGATGCAAAAAACAAAACAAAACAAAACAAAACTGCATTGCTTGCATGCAAAAAAAATCTGCATTGCTTATAGCTGCAAGAGATAACATTCCTTCAAACTTTGCTGAGACTTTTTTTTTTTTAATTATTATACTTTAAGTTCTAGGGTACCTGTGCACAGTATGGAGATTTGTTACATATGTATACATGTGCCATCATTTACATTAGGTATTTCTCCTAATGCTATCCCTCCCACAACAGGCCCCGGGGTGGGATGTTCCCCTTCCTGTATCCAAGTGTTCTCATTGTTCAATTCCCACCTATGAGTGAGAACATGCAATGTTTGGTTTTCTGTCCTTACGATAGTTTGCTCAGAATGATGGTTTGCAGCTGCATCCAAGTCCCTGCAAAGGACATGAACTCATCCATTTTCATGGCTGCATAGTATTCCATGGTGTATATGTGCCATATTTTCTTAATCCAGTCTATCATTGATGGACATTTGAGTTGGTTCCAAGTCTAGTTCTAGATCCTTGAGGAATCACCACACTGTCTTCCACAATGGTTGAACTAGTTTGCAGTCCCACCAACAGTGTAAAAGCTTTCCTGTTTCTCCACATCCTCTCCAGCATCTGTTGTTTCCTGACTTTTTAATGATTGCCATTCTAACTGGTGTGAGATGGTATCTCATTGCGGTTTTGATTTGCATTTCTCTGTTGACCAGTGATGATGAGCATTTTTTCATGTGTCTATTGGCTGCATAAATGTCTTCTTTTGAGAAGTGTCTGTTCGTATCCTTCGCCCACTTTTTGATGGGGTTGTTTTCTTTTTTCTTGTAAATTTGTTTAAGTTCTTTCTAGATTATGGATATTAGCCCTTTGTCAGACGGGTAGACTGCAAAGATTTTCTCCCATTCTGTAGGTTGCCTGTTCATTCTGATGGTCGTTTCTTTTGCTGCGCAGAAGCTCTTTAGTTTAATTAGATCCCATTTATCTATTTTGGCTTTTGTTGCCATTGCTTTTGGTGTTTTAGTCATGAAGTTCTTTCCCATACCTATGTCCTGAATGGTATTGCCTAGGTTTTCTTCTAGGGTTTTTATGGTTTTAGGTCTAACATTTAAGTCTTTAATTCATCTTGAATTAATTTTTGCATAAGGTGTAAGGAAGGGATTCAGTTTCAGCTTTCTACATATGGTTAGCCAGTTTTCCCAGCAACATTTATTAAATAGAGAATCCTTTTATCTAACAAAGTTGTGAGTTGTTTTTCAGTTGCTATGGACCCCCAGATAAGCATACCCAGAAGAACTAAGGGTACAGCCATGGATGAAACCTAAGTCCTCAGACTGAGGAATGGGAACTGAATTAAGAAGCAAACAATACATGTCAGAATTGAGGATCCAATCAGATTGAGCCCTGGTATCACCCATGGCAAGATCCAGTCAGATCATGCCTATCAGCATCACCTCATTGGAAGATCCAATCAGATCATGTCTCATTACCCTATGCTTATAAAACCTGACCCAGCCCCCAGCTCAAGACAACAGATTTGGGTATTTCCTCCCATCTCCTTGCCAGTCAACTTGCAGTGAAGCTTTTCTTTTCTCAAAAGCCAGTGCCATGCTGTTGGCTTCTATATGCATCAGACCATGAGCCCATTGATTGTTTTGTAAAAATATTGTTTATGAATAAACACATGTGACAAAAACAATTTTAACAAAGCAAGGGAATAAGAACAAAGTTTAGGATGGGGGTTACCCTGGAGAAAAAGCAGGCAGGAGCATGCAGCCAGAGAGAGGAGCATAAGGAACTTCGGCAGTATTAGTCATTTCTATTTCTCGGATTGCTTGGAGAGCTCACAGGGGGATGAGAGTTCAAAAATTTTAACTAGTAAAGTAATACAAATTAATATGTTAAAGGTTAACATATTAAATTTACAAGTTAGACTACTGCACCATATGAACACATAAATATAAAACTGCTTATCAAAAGGTATGGTTGTAGCACAAATTATTCCTCAAATATTCTTACAATTTCTAAACAATTTGTTGATTTTTTTAGTTGGTGTGTGTGTTTGACACTGATGTCATTAGTGAAGTCATGCCCCATTCTCTGTCTTGATTTGACAAGAAGAAACATGTATACTTCTTCCAATGACTTGGCCATCAAATTGACAGTAGTTGGATGATGTATAGTCTCAAAAGGTAGAGAAAGAAATGGTCCATGGTATTGAAATTTTTTTCTACAATGCAAGATAATATATTCTCAGGTTCCAGAAATTAGGACATGAACATCTTTGGAATTGGTGTGAAGTTGGGGGGATGATTTTATCTACAATACTAACACACTTTTTTTTTTCTTTTTTTTCTTTTCTTTTCTTTTCTTTTCTTTCTTTCTTTTTTTTTCTTTTTTGAGACAAGGTCTTGCTCCATCTCCAGTGCTGGAGTGCAGTGGTGAGATCTTGGCTCACTGCAATCTCTGCCTCCCAGGTTCAAGTGATTCTCGTGCCTCTGCCACCTGAGCAGCTGGGATTACAGGTGTGCACCACCATGCCTGGCTAATTTTTGTGTTTTTAGTAGAGACGTTGTTCCACCTTGTTGCCAGGCTGGTCTTGAACTCCTGACCTTATGTGATCGGCCTGCCTCAGCCTCCCAAAGTGCTGGGATTATAGGTGTGAGCCACTGTGCCCAGCCCTAACATACTCTTTTAGCTAAGGTTTTTCTGACTTAAATTTTTAAAAAGGCATTTTAATGATGCTGGATATAATAATTTTTAAACCCCATATAATTTTATTTATTTTTCTGCTTATTTTCGAGATGGAGTCTCTCTCTGTTGCCCAGTCTGGAGTGCAGTGGCATGATCTCGACTCACTGCAACCTCCGCCTCCCGGGTTCAGGCGATTCTCCTGCCTCAGCCTCCCAAGTAGCTGGGATTACAAGTGCACACCGCTACGTCCAACTAATTTTTGTATTTTTGATAGAGATGGGGTTTCACCATGTTGGCCAGGCTGGCCTCGAACTCCTGACCTCAGGTGATTCGCCCACCTGGGCCTCTCAAAGTGCTGGGATTACAGGCGTGAGCCACCACGCCTTGCTATATCATTTTATTCTATTCATTTATTAATTTTGAGATGGGATCTTGCTATGTTGTTCAGGCCGGTCTTGAACTCCAGAGATCAAGCCATCTCCCACCTCAATCTCCAGAGTAGCTGGAACTATAGGTGCATGCCACCATGTCTGGTTTAATAAAATTTTATTTTATTTTATTTTTTATTTGAGACAGGGTCTTACTCTGTCACTCAGGCTGGAATGTAGTGGCACGATCATGGCTCACTGCAGACTTCACCTCCTGGGCTCAACTGATCCTCTCACCTCAGCCTCCCAAGTAGCTGGGAGTACCGGCATGCACCACCACACCTGGCTAATTTTTGTATTTTTGGTAGAGGCAGGGATTCTCCATGTTGCTCAGGATGGTCTCGAACTCTTGAGCTCAAGCGGTCTTCCCACCTAAGCCTCCCAAAGTGTTGGGATTATAGGCATAAGCCACCGTGGTGCGGAGCCAATAGTTTTAGTACATGAATTACAGGTTTAAAAGATGTCCTCAAACATTCTCATCTGGTTATCAAATGAATAGTTCATACTGAAAAGAGAAATCTTAAGGGTAAGAGAAAAAGGAGCTCATGCAGAGAGAAATTCTGCTAAAGTGTTCTTTATAACAAAACGAGGAATTTAGATGCAAAAGATTATATACTCAGTATTCCATCTGTTAATAATTGTACTCTGGGTTTTTTTTCTTTTCCTTGTGGTAAGCTTTGAGCTTCTCAAACTGATCTCTTTTTCTAAGTGCTACCCAGTGGAATTCCAGGGCTTACCTTTAAAAACCTACAGGTCACCTAACTGCTTGTGAAAGAAGTCTCAGCGGTAGAAGAATCACTTGAACCTGGAGGCGGAGGTTGCAGTGAGCCGAGATAGCACCACTGGACTGCAGCCTGGGCGACAGAGCGAGATTTCATCTCAAATCAATCAATCAATCAATAAATAAATACACCCTCTCGAGACTAAACCAGGAAGAAGTTGAATCTCTGAATAGGACAATAACAGGCTCTGAAATTGACGCAATAATTAACAGCCTACCAACCAAAAAATGTCCAGGACCAGACGGATTCACAGCCGAATTCTACCAGAGGTACAAAGAGGAGCTGGTATCATTCCTTCTGAAATTATTCCAATCAATAGAAAAATAGGGAATCCTCCCTAATTCACTTTATGAGGCCAGCATTATCCTGATACCAAAGCCTGGCAGAGACACAAAAAAGAGAATTTAAGCATAGGGTAATGAGACATGATCTGATTGGATCTTCCAATGAGGTGATGCTGATAGGCATGATCTGACTGGATCTTGCCATGGGTGATACCAGGGCTCAATCTGATTGGATCCTCAATTCTGACATGTATTGTTTGCTTCTTAATTCAGTTCCCATTCCTCAGTCTGAGGACTTAGGTTTCATCCATGGCTGTACCCTTAGTTCTTCTGGGTATGCTTATCTGGGGTCCATAGCAACTGAAAACAACTCACAACTTCGTTAGATAAAAGTTGAACCAGACTGGTCTGCTGCGGTTACAGTACTATTTAGGTTTTGCCTGTTTTGAACTTCCTGTAAACAGAATTATATTATACGGATTCTCTGGTCACTGACTTATTTTGATGAACAATATGTTCTTTAGACATAAGCATGTTGATGTCTGTTATAGTAGTTCTACATTTTCAATGCTACATAGTATTCCAAAATATGACTAGACCACAACTTGTTCCAATATTTGGGTTGATTCTGTTTTGCAACTAAAACAATGGTGTTTTAAACAATCCTACACGTGTGTCCTGGTACAAGAGTTTCTATGGGTACAGACCCAGGAGCGGAATAGAATATGATTGTGTTGAACTAAAGTTGGTAATGCCAGATTGTTTCTCCAAAGTGATTGTACTAATTTATATCCCCACCAGCAATGGATAAGTGGCATCCTCACTCCGTATTCTAGGCCATACTTGTTTTTTATGTCCAATTGGTTAGTGGCAAGTAGTATTGAAACTACCTTTCCAGAATTATAACAGTGAGAAAACTATGATAGTGAACGAGATCTGATCTAATAAAGCCCCATCTTGCCTTTAACCTCCAAACTGTCCTTAATCATTCCTAGGCTTAGGCCAAACTAACTTTGGGAGACATTTAGTTTATAATTTAATCAATACTAGCACTTCCTCCAAATTAAATTGCCTTTGTAAAGCTAATAGAAAACCACCACGTTAGGAGGATGAGAGGAGCCTGAATTCTGCTAAGTCATAGACATACATGATTACCAGCCATTATTCCAGAAGCCACAAGATTTGCAACTTCCCTGATTACTCCTGAAGATAACACCACTATTCTAGAACCTAAGATTGGCTTTTGAGATGTCTTTTCAGGTTTTTGCATTTCAGGTGATGATGATTCTACCAGGACTGGCCAACCAGTCCTGTGATCCCACCCAGAAGAACACTTTCCCACATCTCCATTCCCTTGCCCACCAAACTATTCTTGAAAAGCCCTAGCCTCCCAATTTTTAGGGAGATTGATTTGTGTAATAACACTGTCTCCCATGTGGCGTGGCCGGCCTCATGTCAATTAAACTTTCTTTTTCTTTCTTTTCTTTTCTTTCTCTCTCTCTCTCTCTCTTTCTTCCTTCCTTCCTTCCTTCCTTCCTTCCTTCCTTCCTTCCTTTCTTTCTTTCTTTCTTTCTTTCTTTCTTTCTTTCTTTCTTTCTTTCTTTCTTCTTTCTTTTTTTGAAACAGAGTCACTCTCTGTCACCCAGGCTGGAGTGCAGTGGTGAAATCATGGCTCACTGCAGCCTTGACCTTCCAGGCTCAAGCAATTCTCCCACCTTGGCATACTGAGTAGCTGGAACCACATGCATGCACCACCACGTGCAGCTAATTTTTGTATTTTTTGTAGAAACGAGGTTTTGCCATGTTGGCCAGGCTGGTCTCGAACTCCTGACCTCAAGTCATTTGCCTGCCTTGGCCTCCCAAAGTGCTGGGATTACAGGCATGACCCACCATGCCCAGCCTTCAACTCTTTCTTTATTACAATGCCCTGATCTCCATGAATTGGTTTGTGCAATGAGCAGGGAGAACCTGTCAATTGCAGTATCACATTGTAGTTTACATTTGTATTTTTTTGATTATTACTTAGATTGATCTTTTTTTTACATTTATGAGCCATTTGTGCTTCTTCTTCTGTGAAATTTCTACTTGTTCCTTTTGCCCTTTTTTAAAAAAACTGATGTTTAGGAGTTTTGTTTGTTTGTTTTTGAGACAGGGTCTCACTCTGTCATCCAAGCTGGAGTGCAGTGGTAAACATGGCTCACTGCAGCCTCAAACTGCTGGGCTCAAGTGATTCTCCTGCCTCAGTCTCTTATGTAGCTGGGACCACAAGTGCATGCCACCGTGCCTGGCTAATTTTTTTTATTTTTATTTTTTTGAGTCTTACTTTGTTGCCCAGGCTGGTCTCAGACTCCTAGGCTCAAGCAATCCTCCCATCTCATCCTCTCAAAGTGCTGGGATTGCAAGTGTGAGCCACCGTGTCCAGCCAGTTCTTCATATATTTTATTATGTGTGTTGCAAATACCCCAATTTGTGGCTTTTATTTTTCACTGTATTGTCAATCATTTTGTTAATGGAAGTTGTGGGGATAGGAGTGACTATATTTTAGATGCTAAGTCACCATATGACTCCTGACTAGCCTCGAGTCCAGGGATGCCTTCAAGATGTCTAGTTAATATATTATTCTTTATGTAGAAACATCTATTCACTGTAAGTTTTGCCTTTCCCCCAAAACAACCCTGATGTTGTTGCACGCACTGGCTGTGAAGCCTGTAAGCACATACACATTTGTTCCAGAGCATATTTATGTCTTCCCCCAGATGTAAGCTCTGTGTCTGGGGAATTGCAATGAGGAAATATACCTGTTTTGTGGCAGTCCAAGACTATGTGGCAGCCCATACATTCCCCACATAAATTGTCTTTTACCAACAAACTGGATTTTTCTGTCTCATTCTTTGATTTCTTGGCTCCTTCTGTGTTTGGGAGCCACTTTGCAAATACGGCCGTTTCACAGGTCAGAAATAAATATATTTGATTTTATATTTAACAAACTCATAATTCAATAAAATTATAATTTATAGCCAAACACTAATTCTTTTAGTGCTTTTCTTCTCTTTTAAAAAATCAATTTTAGAATAATGGGTTGTAATCCTGTAAGCAGATAGGGAAGGTCTCCAGGGACTATCATGTTGTTAGTGGACCAGTTCAGGTCCTTGACTTCACCACACAAGAGAATTTGAGAGCAAGTCCAAAGTAAGAGTAGGCAAAGAAGTTTATTAGAAAGCAAAATATACTCTAAGAGGCAGAGCCGGCTGCTCAAAGCTAGAGACAGCAGCTAGTGCCTCAAAAGGAACTTGTTTTATGGGACTTGTATATACATACTCATAAAATACTGGTGAGGGGTAGGCACAGTGGCTCACACCTCTAATCCCAGTACTTTGGGAAGCTGAAGTGGGTGGATTACCTGAGGTCAGGAGTTCAAGACCATTCTGGCCAACATGGTGAAACCCTGACTCTACTAAAAATACAAAAATTAGCCAGGTATGGTGGCACAAGCCTGTAGTCTCAGTTACTCAGGAGGCTGAGGCAGGAGAATCACTTGAAGCCAGGAGGCAGAGGTTGAAGTGAGCTGAGATCATGCCACTGCACTCCAGGTTGGGCAACAGAGTGAGACTCCATCTCAAAAATTTAAAAAGTAAAAAGTAAAAAAATAAAATACTGATGAGTTCAAGTATGCAGAGGTGGACCTGTGGTTGGTGTATGTGCTCAGCATCTACATGCTTTAACATGGACTGCACATATCATTAGCATATAAAATCTCAACCTAGGGACATGAACAGACACTTTTCAAAAGAAGACATACATGTGAACAACAAGCACATGAAAAAATGCTCAGCATCACTGATCATTATAGAAATGCACATCAAAACCACAATGAGATATCATCTCACCCAAGTCAGAATGGCTATTATTAAAACGTCAAACAACAACAGGTGCTGGTGAGGTTGTGGGGAAAAGAGAACACTTACACACTGTTGGCGGGAATGTAAATTAGTTCAGCTATTGTGGAAAGCAGTTTAGTGATTTCTCAAAGAACTCAAAGCAGAATTACCATGCGACCCAGCAATCCCATTATTAGGTATACACCCAAAGGAATACAAATCATTCCACCATAAAGACACATGCATGCATATGTTCATCACAGCACTATTCACAACAGCAAAGACATAATGTCCATCAGCAGTAGACTGGATAAAGAATCAACCTATATGTCCATCAGTGGTAGACTGGATAAAGAAAATGTGGTACATATACACAATGTAATACTATACAGTCATAAAAAAAATCTTGTGATCATATCCTTTGCCGCAACATGGATGAAGCTGGAGGCCATTATCCTGAGCAAACTAACACAGGAGCAGAAAAGCAAATACCATGTGCTTTCACTTGTAAGTGGGAGCTAAACACCAGGTACAAATGGACACAAAGAAGGGAACAACAAACACCAGGGCTTACTTGTGGATGGAGAAGGTAGGAGGGTGAGGATCAAAAAACTTTCTATCAGTTACTATACTTATTACCTAGGTGATGAAATAATTTGTACACCAAGCCTCTGTAACATGTAATTTACACATATAACAAATCTTCACATGTTTCCCTGAACCTAAAAGTTAAAAAAACAGGCCAGGCGCAGTGGCTCACACCTGCAATCCTAACACTTTGGAGGCTGAGGCGAGCGATCCTGACCTCAGGATCACCTGAGATCAGGAGTTCAAGACCAGCCTGGACAACATGGTGAAACCTTGCCTTTACTGAAAATACAAAAACTAGCTGGGTGTGGTGGCAGGTGACTGTAATCCCAGCTACTTGGGAGGCTGAGACAGAATCGCTTGACCTCAGGAGGCAGAAGTTGCAGTGAGCCAAGATCACACCACTGCACTCCAACTTGGGTGACAGAGTGAGATTCTGTCTCAAAATAAATAAACAAATAAATAGGCCTGGCGTGGTGGCTCATGCCTGTAATCCCAGCACTTTGGGAGGGCAAGGTGCGCAGATCACGAGGTCGAGAGATCGAGCCCATCCTGGCCAACATGGTGAAACCGGGTCTCTACTAAAAATACAAAAATTAGCCAGGTGAAGTGGCACGTGCCTGTAGTCCCAGCTACTCAGGAGGCTGAGGCAGGAGAATCACTTGAACCCGGGAGGTGGAGGGTTGCAGTAAGCCGAATCACCACCACTGCACTCCAGCCTGGTCGACAAAAGTGAGGACTCTGTTCAAAAATAAATAAAAGTAAAAAATAAATAAATAAATAAATAAAGTAAATAAATAAGTAAATAAATATTTTTAAAAATAAACCATCCACCTAGGGGTGTGGTTTTACTATTAAAATGAGGAAAAGATCACTATAAGCTAAACCTTGATCCTAGCTGAGCATGCGGGACCCTGGAGAAGTCCGTAGCCCCACCAAGGCAGGAATTTGTAGCTAATAGCTTCTTGGGCTTTGGTGCTGGTTGCCTGGACAGTAGGGAAGCTACATTAGGAATAAGGAGCTTTTATTCTCTTCCCTGGGCTCTACTAGGTATCAGGAACTTGGAACCATCTGGCAGTTGGCTGGTATCCTGCAGGACTACTCATCTTGCAAAAGGCAGTCTAGGCCATAAGGACTGCAATTCATAGGCCAGTCCTAGGGCTGAACTAGGCCAAGAGGCCGTGACCTTGGGGGCTAGAACACACAACCTACTCAGACGCTAGCTGGGGTGGCTAATGCAGTGTTAGAATCAACCCTCTCCTAACCCAGGCTGCATAGCCTGTGGCTCCAAAAGAGACCCCTTCCTTCTGCTTGAGGAGAGGAGAAGGAAGAGTGGGGAGGACTTTGTCTTGCATCTTGGATACCAGCTGAGCCACAGCAGGATAATGCACAGGTCAGAGTTATGAGACCCCTATTCCAGGTCCTAGATCCCAGATAACATTTCTAGACACACTGTGGGCCAGGAGGAAACCTGCTGCCTTGAAGGAAAGGGCCAGTCTCACCAACATTCATAACCTGCTAACTGAAAAGCCCTTGGGTCCTGAATAACCAGCAACAATACCCAGGTACTACATCGAGGGCCTTGGTGAGCCTCTGAGACTTGCTAGCTTCAGGTACCCATACTGCCACAGGGGTGTAGAGCACCAAGCAGACTCTTGGGGTCCCCAGTTCCAGGAATTGACTCTTAGATGGCATTTCTGGATGTGCACTAGGCCAGAGGGGAGTCCATTTTCCTGAAGGGTTAGTCCCAGGTCCGGCAGTATTTACCACAAGCTGATTTAAGAGAACTTGGGTCTTAAGGGAACATCAGTGGTAGTCTGGGAGAACTCCTTGTGGCTAGGGATGGCTACAGTAGCTGCAGTGTGAGTCTCCTCTGCCTTTGGAAAGGGGCGGAAAGAGTGGGAAGGACTGTGTCTTGTGGTTTGAGTGCTAGCTCAGCTGCAAGACAATAGAATACCAGTTAGACTTCTAAGGCTGTTAATTCTAAACCCTGCCTCCCAGATGATGCTTCTGGACTCACCCAGGGCCTGGGGGACCACACCTCCCTAAAGGGAAGGACACAGGCCTGGTTGAATTTGCCACGTAGTAATTGTAAAGCCCCAGGACCTTGAGGGGACATAGGCAGTGGCCAGGGAGTGGTTATAGTAGGCCTTTGGGTGAGACCCAGCACTATGCTGCTGGTTTCAGGTCAGACCAAGCTCAGTCATAGTGGTGGTGACCACTGGGTGCTTGTATCACTCCACCCCCAGCTTTAAGTGGCTCAGAATAGAGAGAGAGAGAGAGAGAGAGAGAGAGAGAGAGAGAGAGAGAGAGAGATTCTGTATGTTTTAAGGGAAGAGGACAAGAGTCTCTGCATGGTATTCCTGAGAATTCTCTCAAATTTTGTCCAAGACCCTCAAGGTGATACCTCTATAAGTCTGCAAGAACCACAGCATTACTTGGCCTGGGGTGTCCCCTAAAGCAGAAACAGCTTAGATCACAACACCCAAGTCCTTTTGAATGTCTGGAAAGCCTTCTTAAGAAGGATGGTACAAATAAACTCAGGCAGTGAAGACTACAATAAATACTCAACTCTTGAATGCTCAGACACTGAAGAACATCTACTAGCATCAGCAACATTCAGGAAAACTTGACCATCAAATAAGCTAAGCAAGTCACCAGGGACCAATCCTGGAGAAACAGGGATATGTGATCTGTTAGACAAAGAATTTGGCTGGGTCTCACAGTGTCTCACACCTGTGATCCCAGCATTTTTGGAGACTGAGGCGGGTGGATCACTTGAGGTCAACAGTTCAAGACCAGCCTGGTTAACATGGTGAAACCTCATCTCCACCAAAAAATACAAAAATTAGCCACAAAAAAGAGTTGGCACACACCTGTAGTCCCAGCTACTCAGGAGGCAGAGGTGGGAGAATTGGTTGAACTGAGGATGCAGAGGCTGCAGTGAGCTGAGATTGGGCCACTGTACTCCAGCCTGGGCAACAGAGTGAAACCCTGAGAAAGAAAGAAAGGAAAAGGAAAGAAAGAAGGAAAGAAAGAAAGAGAAAGAGAGTGTGAGAGAGAAAGAAAGAAAGAAAGAAAGAAAGAAAGAAAGAAAGAAAGAAAGAAAGAAAGAAAGAAAGAAAGAAAGAAAGAAAAGAAAAGGAAGGGAAGGGAAGAAAAGAAGGAGAAAAGTAGATAGATAATTCAAAATAGCTGTGTTAAGAAAACTCAAAGATATTCAAGATAACCCAGAAAAGGAATTCAGAATTTTATCAGATAAATTTAACAAACAGATTGAAATAATAAAAAAGAATCAAGCAGGAATTCTGAAGCTGAAAATTGCAATTGGTTTACTGAAGAATGCATCACAGTCCTTTAATAGCAGAATGGATCAAGGAAAAGAAAGAATTAGTGCGTTGAAGAAAGGCTATTTGAAAATACACAGTCAGAGGAGACAGAAATAATAATAATAAATGAAACAGCTACATAATCTAAAAAATAGCTAAAAAAGGGCAATCTAAGAGTTATTGGCCTAAAGAGGAGGTAGAGAAAGAGATGGGGTAGAAAATTTATTCAAAGGGATAATAACAGAGAACTTTCCAAACCTAAAGAAAGATATCAATATTCAAGTACAAGAAGGTTATAGAACACTAGGCAGATTTAACCCAAAAAAGACTGCCTCAAGGCATTTAGTAACCAAACTCCCAGAGGTCAAGGATAAGGAAAAGATTCTAAAAACAGCAAAAGAAAAGAAACAAATAAAATATAATGGAGCTCCAATATGTTTTGCAGCAGGCTTTTCAGAGGACACCTTACAAGCCAGGAGAGAGTGGCCTGTAAAGTGCTGAAAGAAAAAACTTTTACCCCAGAATTGTTTATCTGTGAAAAATAATCCTTCACACATGGAGAAATAAAGACTTTCCCAGACAAACAAAAACTGAGGGATTTCATCAATACTAGACACATCCTACAAGAAATGCTAATGGGTGTATTTCAATCAGAAAGAAAAGGGCATTAATGAGCAATAAATAACCATCGGAACATACAAAACTTACTGGTAATAGTAAGTACGCAGAAAAACACAGAATATCATGACACTGTAACTGGGGCATCTAAACTTCTCTGATTCCAAGTAGATAGACTAAATGATAAACCAATCAAAAATTACTACAACTTTTAACATATAGTCAGTACAATAAAATATAAATAGAAACAACAAAAAGTTAAAAGTGGAGGGATGAAGTTGAGGTTTATTTTAGTTTTCTTTTTGCTTCTTTGTTTATGTAAATCGTGTTGTTATCAGGTTATAATCATTGGTTCTAAGAGAGTATTTGCAAGCCTCTTGGTAACCTCAAACCAAAAAACATACAATAAATGCATAAAAATAAAAAACAAGGAGCTAAATCGTATCATCAGAAAAATCATCTTCACTAAAGGAAGATGGGAATAAAAGAAAGAAGGAAGAGAAGACCACAAAAACCACCAGAAAATGAATAACAAAATGGTAGGTGTAAGTTCTTACTTATCAATAATAACATTGACTGTTACTGAATGGACTAAGCTCTCCAATCAAAAGATATAGAGTGGCTGAATAGATGTAAAAACAAGACCCATTGATCTGTTGGCTACAAGAAACACACTTCCCCTATAAAGACACATATAAACTGAAAATAAAGGGATGGAAAAGTATATTCCATAGAGCAGGAGTAGCTATACTTATATCAGACAAATAGATTTCAAAACAAAAAGTGTAAGAAGAGACAAAGAGGGTCACTATATAGTGATAAAGGGGTCAGTTCAGCGAGGGGATATATCAATTTTAAATATATATGCACCCAAAACTGAAGCACCCAGATATATAAGCAAATACAGAGCTAAAGAGAAAGATAGGTACCAATATGACAATAGCTGGAGACTTCAACAGCCCATTTTCAGCACTGGACAAATCTTCCAGACAGAAAATCACCAAAGAAACATCAGACTTAATCTACACTATAGACCAAATGGATCTAATAGATATTTACAGAACATTTTGTCTAAGAGCTGCAGAATACATACTCTTTTCCTCAGCAAATGGACTATTCTCAAGGATAGAGCATATGTTAGGTCACAAAGCAAGTCTTAAAACATTCAAAAAAATTGAAATAATATCAAGCATCTTCTCTGATCACAATGAAATAAAACTAGAAAGTAATAACAAGAGGAATTTTGGAAACTGTACAAATACATGGAAGTTAAACAACATGCTTCTGAATGATTCATAAGTCAATGAAGTAATTAAGAAGGAAATTGAAAAATTTAATGAAGCAAATGATAATGGAGACACAACATACAAAAACTTACGTGATACAGCAAAAGCAGTGCTCAGAGGGAAACTTAGAGCTATAAGTGTTTGCATTTAAAAAAGAGGAGGCCGGGCATGGTGGCTCACACCTGTAATCCTAGCACTTTGGGAGGCTGAGGCGGGCGGATCACAAAGTCAGGAGATCGACACCATCCTGGCTAACATGGTGAAACCCCATCTCTACTAAAAATGCAAAAAATTAGGCAAGCATGGTGGTGTGCGCCTGTAGTCCCAGTTACTCGCAAGGCTGAGGCAGGAGAATGACGTGAACCCAGGAGGTGAAGCTTGCAGTGAGCTGAGATGGTGCCATTGCACTTCAGCTTGGGCGACAGAGTGAGACTTCATCCCCCCCCCCAAAAAAAAAAAAGAAGAGGAAAAGCTTCAAATAAACAAACAATGCATCTTAAAGAACTGGAAAAGCAAGAGCAAACCCAACTCAAAACTAGTAGAAAAAAAAAAATCAGAGAGAAATAAATTAAATTGAAATAAAAAAATACAAAAGATCAATGAAACTAAAAATTGGTTTTTTGAAAAGTTAAACAAAATTGAGAAAACTTTAGCCAAACTAAGAAAAAAGAGAGAGGACCCAAATAAATAAAATCAGAAATGAAAAGGAGACATTAAACTGATATTTCAGAAATTCAAAGGATTATTAGTGGATACTATGAGAACTGTATGCCAATAAATTGCAAAATCTAGAAGAAATTGACAAATTCCTAGATACATACAACCTACCAAGATTGAGCTGAGAAGAAATCCAAAACCTGAAGAGACCAATAACAAGGAACGAGATTGAAGCTGTAAGGAAAAGTCTCCCAGTAAAAAAAAAAAAAAAAAAGCCCAGGACCCAATGACTTCACTGCTGATTTCCACCAAACATTAAAGAACCGATGCTATTCAAATATTCAAAGAAATAGAGGAAGAAGGAATACTTCCAAATTCATTCTGTAAGGCCAGTATTAGCCTGATACTAAAACCAGACAAAGACACATACAAAAATGCTACAGGCCAATATCTCTGATTAATGTTGATGTAAAAATCCTCAACAAAATACTAGCAAACCAAATTCAATAATACATTAGTAAGATTATTCATCATGACCAAGTGGGATTTATCCCTGCAATGAAAGAATGGTTCAACATACACAAATCAATCAACATTAATACATCATACCAACAGAATGAAGGACAAAAACCATATGACCATTTCAACTAATGCTGAAAAAGAATTTGATAAAATTCAACATACCTTCAAGACAAAAACACTAAAAAAACTGGATATAGAAGGAACATAACTCAATATAATAAAAGCCATATGAGATAGACACACAATTGGTATCATACTGAATGGGAGAAACTTGAAAGTCTTCCCTCTAAGAGTGGAATACAACAAGGATGCCCACCATCACCACTGTTATTCAGTGTAGTACTGGGAGTCCTAGCTAGAGCAATAAAACAAGAGAAAGATATAAGGGGCATCCAATTTGGAAAGGAAAAAGTCAAATTATCCTTGTTTGCTGATGATATGATTTTATATTTGGAAAACACTAAAGATTCCACAAGGAAACTATTAGAACTGATAAACAAATCCAGTAAAGTTACAGAATACAAAACAGCATGCAAAATCAGTAGCATTTCTAGAAAAGAAATAAAAGGTAATCCTATTTACAATAGCCCATAAAATTAAATACCTACAAATTAATCAAACCAAAGAAGTGAAAATTCTCTATAATGAAAACTATAAAACACTGATGAAGGAAATTGAAGATAGAAAAAATTGGAAAGATATTTCCTATTCACGGATTGGAAGAATTGGTATTGTTAAAATGTTCATACCACCCAGAGCAATTTACATATTCAATGCAATCCCTATCAAAATGCCAATGACATTCTTCACAGAAATAGAAAAAACAATCCTATAATTTACATGGAACCACAGGAGACCGAGAATAGCCAAAGCTATCCTGAGGAAAAAGAACAAAAGTGAAGGAATCACATTACCTGACTTCAAATTATACTATAGAGCTATAGTAACCAAAACAGCATGGTACTAGCATTAAAAACAGACACATAGGCCGGGCGTCGGTGGCTCATGGCTGTAATCCCATCACTTTGGGAGGCTGAAGTGGGCAGATCATGAGGTCAAGAGATCGAGACCATCTGGCCAACATTGTGAAACCCCATCTCTATTAAAAATACAAAAATTAGCCAGGCGTGGTGGCATGCACCTGTAGTCCCAGCTACTCAGGAGGCTAATGTAGGAGAATTGCTTGAACCCAGGAGGCGGAGGTTACAATCAGCTGAGATCACACCACTGCACTCCAGCCTGGGTGACAGTGAGAGAGTCTGTCTCAAAACAAACAAACAACAATAACAAACAAAAAAACAACCAAACACATATACCAATGGAACACAGCAGAGACCCCATAAACAAATGCACACACCTACAGTGAACTCATTTTTTACAAAGGTGCCAAGAACACACACTGAGGAAAAGATGGTCTCTTCAATAAATGGTGCTGGGAAAACTGGATATCCTTATGCAAAAGAATGAAACTAGACCTCTTGCCATATTCAAAAATCAAAAAGGAGTTAAAGACTTAAATCTAAGACCTCAAACTATGAAACTACTACAAGAAAACATTGAGGAAAATCTCCAAGACATTAGTCTGGGCAAAGATTTCTTGAGCAATACCCAACAAGAACAGACAACCAAAGCAAAAATGGACAAATGGGAACACATCAAGTTCAAAAGCTTCTGCATAGCAAAGAGTGCAATCAACAAAATGAAGAGACAACCCACAGAATGGGAGAATATATTTGTAAACTACCCATCTGACAAGGAATTAATAGCCAGAATATATAAGAAGCTCAAACAACTCTATAGGAAAGAAATCCAATAATCTGATTTTTTAAATTGGGAAAATATTTGAATAGACATTTCTCAAAAGAAGATATACAAATGGAAAACAGACATATGAAAAGGTGCTCAACTTCATTGATCATCAGAGAAATGCAAACCAAAACTACAATAAGATATCACCCCCCCCCCCTTAAAGTGGCTTATATCAGAAAGACAGGCAATAACAAACGCTGGTGAGGGTGTGAAGAAAAGGAAACCCTTGTATGCTCTTGGCAAGAATATAAATTAGTATGACCACTATACAGAACAGTTTGGAGGTTCCTCAAAAAACTAAAAATAGAGCTAGTATATGATCCAGCAATCTCACTGCTGGGTATATACTCAAAAGAAAGGAAATCAGAATATCAAAGAGATAGCTGCACTCATATGTTTGTTGTAGCACTATTTACTATAGTTAAGATTTGGAAACAACCTAAGTGTCCATCAACAGATGAATGGATAAAGAAAATGTGGTATGTATACACAATGGAGTATATTCAGTAATAAAAAAGGATGAGATCCAATCATTTGTAACAACGTGGATGGAACTGGAGATGATTATGTGAAGTGAAATAAGCCAGGCACAGAAAGACAAATGTCATGTGTTCTCACTCATTTGTGGGATCTAAAAATCTAAAACGTTGAACTCATGGACATAGGAGAGTAGAAGGATGGTAACCACAGGTTGGGAATGGTCGCGAGGGTGTGTGCGAGGGAAGTGGGGATGGTTAATAGGTACAAAAAATAGTGAGAAGAAATGAATAAGGCCTACTATTGATAGCACAATAGTGCGACTATAGTCAGTAATAACTTCATTGTATATTTTTAAATAACTTAAAGAATGGAATTGGATTGTTTGTAATACAAAGGATAAATGCTTGAGGGGATGGACATACCATTCTCCATGATGTACTTATTTCACATTGCATGCCTGTATCAAATCATCTCATGTACCCCATAAGTATACACATCTACTATATACCCACACAAATACAGAAAAATAAAAAAAATAAATAAAATAAAATGAGATATGACAGTACTGTTTCCATATGTATTAGGGTTAGTTTTACAGCTTTTCACTGATTAGATTTTCTATACGTGAACGTGACTACTACAATATTGTGCTTATTCAGGCTTTACACTATGTTTTAATCATCCTCATTACCCTTCTTTTTCAGAAGATGTGGTGGGGTTCATTTTTCTTATTTCTTCCTACTCCCTGTTTTGTATATAGAAACACTGTTCGGTGCTTATACAGTAACATGGCAGGCAACCACCTGCCTGAACTGTATTCTTTTTTTTTTTTTTTTTAATTTTTTGAGACGGAGTCTTTGCTCTGTCACCCAGGCTGGAGTGCAGTGGCGCCATCTTGGCTCACTGCAAGCTCCGCCTCCCAGGTTCATGCCATTCTCCTGCCTCAGCCTCCCGAGCAGCTGGGATTACAGGTGCCTGCTACCACGCCAGGCTAATTTTTTGTATTTTTAGTAGAGACGGAGTTTCACCGTGTTAGCCAGGATGGTCTCGATCTCCTGACCTTGTGATCCGCCCGTCTTGGCCTCCCAAAGTGCTGGGATTACAGGCGTGAGCCACCGTGCCCAGCCTGAACTGTATTCTTGTCTGTGGTGTTTCAGATAGTTCTCATCTGCGGTGGCCAGGAATCCCATCACACCACCTGCCATTCTCTAGGACACCTGCTCCCCTTAGTCTTCAGGCCACTCTGCAGCCACTTTGACAATATTGGCAATGACTCCTCATTGCTCAGCCAAAGGTCAATTTTGCAACCACATAGCTGCTACTGAAACTGTTTACTCACCAGTCACTCCATGGCTTGGAATTCTGAAAAATCATAATCTTCTTGTTCTCCTCTTTCTTCCACAGTTTCTCCTTTTCATGTGTTGCCCACAATTTTAATATGCAACCTTTATCACAAAGTAATTTCCCATATACACTCCTGTATAAGACCTCTGCTCCATTGGTCAGTTTCTTTTTTTTTTTTTTTTGAGACGGAGTTTCGCTCTGTCGCCCAGGCTGGAGTGCAGTGGCCGGATCTCAGCTCACTGCAAGCTCCGCCTCCCGGGTTTACGCCATTCTCCTGCCTCAGCCTCCCAAGTAGCTGGGACTACAGGCGCCCGCCAACTCGCCTGGCTAGTTTTTTTGTATTTTTTAGTAGAGACGGGGTTTCGCCGTGTTAGCTAGGTTGGTCTCGATCTCCTGACCTCGCGATCCACCTGTCTCGGCCTCCCAAAGTGCTGGGATTACAGGCTTGAGCCACCGCGCCCGGCCCATTGGTCAGTTTCTCTATGGATGGTTTGCTGGATCCAACTTCTCCTCCAGAGCTTAAATGGATGGATACTCTTCAGACCTTTTTTCTTTTCATTTACTTTCTGAGGACTCACCTTCAACCCTTTAATGATATGCTCCAGAAGATCATGGTCTAGTTTTATTTACATTGAAACTCAAATGTCTGAAATTAAGCCTGAGGCATGATACATCTGTATTAGTTTTCAAGGACTACCATGACAAAATACAACAGACCAGGTGGCTTAAACAACACAAGGTCATTTTCTCATAACTTTGGAGGCTAATAGCCTGAGATTGAGGCATGGACAGGGTTGAATGGTGTCTTCTCATGCCTGTGTCTTCACATGGTCTTCCCTCTGTGTGTCTAAGTCCTAACCTTCTCCTATTATAAAACCACCAGTCCTGTTGGATTAAGGCCCAGGCTAAGAGCCTCTTTTAAACTTAATTACCTTTTCAAAGTCCCTGTCTCCAAATCTTGTACAGTAAGATTATGACTTACTGGGGATTGGGACAACAACATATTGATTATTGTAGGGGAAAAAAAATTCAGCCCATACAAAGTCCTTATTAAATATTTGCTGAAAGACTCAATTGAAAGATTTTTCTCAATTGTTGATAAACAGTCTAATTCAAAAGGTATTTTTAAAAAGATAAGCAGCATAATTTCATTGTAGCATGAGGCACATGAATGGAAGCATAGGATAAAACATAACATTTTGAGTATCTACCCAAAACAAAAATTTTAGAATAACAAATTTCATGAAGTGGCGGAGAAAAGAATATATTATATATGTTGAACTTTTTATACTTTAAAAGGTAAATCAATTGATCCACTGGTTCGTACTGATGAAGTAAAATTAAACATACATTTATTATTCAGAGTTGATAACAACAAAAGAAGTAAGAATGAAAAGTGCAGAAAGTGGTGGCCTCTGGACGATGGGATTCTATATTTTCTACCTTGTATATACTTCTCTATGATTTGGAAAGTGTACTCATAAATATATCACCACTATGATAAAGAAAACACCCCCAAAATGGTGTCAGGCCATTGTCAGCTTTGAATGAACCTATGATCTACCTTTTTCTTTTCTTTTCTTTCTTTTTTTTGATATGGAATCTCGTGCTGTCACCCAGACTGGGGTGCAGTGGTGTGATCTCAGCTCACTGCAACCTCTGCCTCCCAGGTTCAAGCAATTCTCCTGCCTCAGCCTCCTGGGTAGCTGGGATTACAGGCACGTGCCACCACACCGGCTAACTTTTGTATTTTCAGTAGAGACAGAGTTTCACCATGTTGATCAGGCTGGTCTTGCACTCGTGACCTCGTGATCTGCCCACCTCAGCCTCCCAAAGTGCTGGGATTACAGGCGTGAGCCACCGCGCCCGGCCTACTTTTTTCTTTCATTACAAAGCCTCACAACAGAAGCTCACATTGCTTAATGTTGATACCAGTGCCCATGACTGATTTTAAATGTTCAGGACAGCAATTACATTCAGGAGATGGGATGTGATGGGAGAGGCTGATATGTACTGGACATGGGACACAGGCCAAGAATCATCTCGGTTAGGGTTTGTGTCTCAAACACCTCTGGCCTCTGATTTGTCCATAGTTCTTATACAGGAAATTACAAAGCTGTCCAGCATCTTCATAAACCTGGATTGACCACCAGCTTTCATTCCTGCTCCTGTAGGCATCTCCTGAATTAAGCAACACAGAAGGGTCCGCAGAAGTCACTGACTCCCAGAAAGGCTCTCCACCTTTAGCACAAAGGAGGTCTTTACTGCTTCCACTGGACAAAAGAAAAAGGAAAGATAAGGGTAAGTACCAAGAACTGTCTTCTTTCATAGTCAGTTATCATTTTTGCTGTAAGGTCATGTCCCTGTGCTTCCACCTTGGGGTCCTACATGTAGGAGGTTATGAGCTTGTTTCAGGAAAAGGCAAGAGACATGAAGCTTCCCTCTGGAAATACTGTGCTGGCAGACCAGAGTGTGGCAACTCCAAATGGGTTTGGGCAGAACTTCCTTCTGATTTATCTCCCAGTACTACACCTACTATTCCAACCATTCAATCTGCCCTTGCGGAGAGAATGCTGCCTCTTACATTCATTTAAGGAGCAAAGGGACACGCAGGCATTGCTTCTCAGAGTTGAACTGCTGTAGGAGCAGGTTTTGTTTTACTTACTTTTCAAAGTTATTCTTCTTTGCCTATCTGGAAAGGCCCAAGGAGGAAACAGAGGGTCCGAATTGAAATAATTGAGGAGTGTTTCATGAGGGAAGTATTTACAAAGGGTTTAAGGGATAGAGACAATTGCATGGGGCAGCACCCTAAGTAGCAATGGTGGAGCACTACATCTTCCCCTAGCCTGAAAGGGACAGGGAAGGAACAGTTACCAATGACAGCATAACCATAGCTGTAGCTATAGGGATGAGGGAGGATGACTAGGCAGGTGGAAAAGCCCTGAATGGCCAATACACGCCAAATAGGCTGTTTGGATCTGTGTCTCCACCCAAATTCCCAGTGTGGGAGATAGGGCCTGGTGGGAGGTGATTAGATAACACGGACAGTTTCTCATGAATGGTTTAACAACACCCCCTTTGGTATTGTTGTCATGATTGTGGATGAGTTCTCATGAAATCTAGTTGTTTAAAAGTGTGTAACACCTCCTCCCTCTCTCTCTTGCTCCTGCTCTCACCATGCCTCGCTCCCCCTTTGCCTCTGCCGTGATTGGAAGCTTCCTGAGACCTCCCCAGAAACAGAAGCCACTATGCTTCCTGTATAGCCTGTAGAGCCATGAGCCAATTAAACCCGTTTTCTTCACAAATTAACCACTCTCAGGTATTTCTTTATAGCAATGCGAGAACAAACTAATACACAGTGAGAGAGCCAGGAGGTGGAAATCCCAAATCGCTTCCCTACTGCCTGCCAGTCTCCTGCCAGTATCTCAATTCAGGCAGAAACCAGAATAAAAAGAACCCCACTGATAAGGTACATAGAAACCACTCTCTTGGGATGTCAAACAGGATAGAGAAGAATGGAAAGCAAATCCTCAAGGCAAATGAGACGAACCCTCTCACCTTCTTATAGCCTCCTAATTCCTGGTACTTTTTCTACTGAATGTCATTGATTCTTGTTTCATTTCAGCTTTACCAGACTGTTACACGTTTCACACATCTTTCTCTACTGTCACTTTTATGCAGAAACATTTGCATTTATCAAAAGTGCATAGAAAATGAAATGTAATTTTAAAAAGAGAAAACATGCCTTTTATTTAGAACCTATATTTGGCTGCTCTAATACAGACATGAACTAGAAATATCTTAAAGAAGGAAGTATTGTTGTCCCTCTGTGTCACTAGGTTCTGAACCTGCAGGCTCAACAAACCACATGTCGAAAATATCCCAAAAATAGAGATATGGTGGATTTGTGTATGTACTGAACAGGTACAAACATTTTTTCTCATCATTATTTTCTAAAAAATACAGTATAACAAGAATTCACATAATGTTTACATTTTATTAGACATTATAAATAATTTAGAAATGACTCAATGTGTAAGGGAGAAAGTACACAGTATATATATATAAATACTACATCATTTTATATGAGGAAATTGAGAATTTGCAGATTTTGGTGTGTGCAGGGGTTCTGGAAACAATCCCCTGTGAATATCCAGGAGTGACTATATTTAAGATCTGAGCTGGAATCTCCAAGGCATCAGACATTAGGACTCCAAAAATTGTTGCTCCCCAGTCCCTAGAGAGACATCCTCATCCATGTGGTCCTACAGGGCTCCCAGGCACCTCAGCATCCCAGTCTGATGGAGAAGGAAGAGGGGAAGGAGATGCTATACTCTTTCTATTGATCCCATGAGCCAGGACTTGCTTACATCACATCTGCTCACCTCCCATTGACCAGAACCTGGTCATATGATGTCATCCAGCATCAAGGTAAATTGAGATGCAGATCCTTGTGCTACTTTTTTTTTTTTAAATTATACTTTAAGTTCCAGGGTACATGTGCACAATGTGCAGGTTTGTTACATATGTATACTTGTGCCATGTTGATGTGGTGCACCCATCAACTCATCAGCACCCATCAACTCATCATTTACATCAGGTATAACTCCCAGTGCCATCCCTTTCCCTTCCCCCCTCCCCATAATAGGCCCCAGTGTGTGATGTTCCCCTTCCAGAGTCCTACTTTTAAACCCTCAGAATTGTTATGTGACTGAAGAGGAAAATGGATATTGTAGCCACTTAGTAGTTTCTTCAGCCCCTGATTGTCTCTGATTCTGTGCTCACATCAAGATTTTTCCAGAGCTCCTCAGAAATAATGATTGTGGGGTAGAGAGCAATAGACAAGTCTCATGCAGGGCTTCAAGGACCAGGGGGTGCTATTGGGTTTGCTCTTCATGATGCTATGTCAGGAAGACCCTTTAATTCTTTAAGCTTCAACTGCTTCTTATGTTATATGAGGATATTATAATAGATGGTCTTTAAGGAATACATGCTAAAGCTGGTGATATTGCAGTGAACAAAAACAGGCATGGCTTAGTCCTTATGGAGCTTCAGGTTTCATGAGAAAGACAAATATATCATACCCTAAATGTAGATGGATAAACAGTTTAGAGCCCTGCGTGTGGATAACAGAGGTTCTCCTTTTCCTCCCATTTCCTTTTCTGGCCAAGTAAGGCTCTGGCAGATTTTCTAGGAGAGCTCATGATGGATGCACTCACTCCTGATGCTCCTCTGTACTCCTAGAGGAGAGTGCGTCTTCTTTCCACCTGGAGGCCTCCTGCCTCTATGCATCCTCAGGGTCCCAGAGCAAAAGTGGCCTTTGATAGGCAAAAAGGAACTCCTGAATTTATTCCTAAATGGCATTCACTCACCTGTTTTGTTCCCTATTTCATTCGCTTCTCATCCTCCATCTTGAGTTTAAGGGACAAATAATTTCCTCTCTTAGTGCTCTAATTCATTATCTCCCATACAGGAGTAATACTAATTCTTACCTCCTAGGCTCTTCAGATAATTAAAAGAGACAATACCCTAAAAACTCTTAATCAGCTGCTATTATTCTCCCAGATGAGATCCAGTCCTCATTCTCCTGTCAAAATCTGCATGAATATCTCTCTTTATACTCCAAGCCCTACACATCTCCTATTTCCCCTCATGGACATACAGATGTTTGCATCAACAAAGAAATGCTACCAAAGATCTCCTGAAAGAGAGAATGAAATAGGTTTACATTGTGTATACCCAGCAGAACACTTAGTAGTGCCTCATAGATATTCCCACATTTCAATTACCTGCTTCAGTGGCACTCAGACCTCACCCTCACTTACCCTTTCCTCTGCTCTATTGCTGAGCAATTCAGCTGAGACCCACTCCTGACCCAAAACATTGTGTACAAAAATGCTTCTAGGTGTTCAGCAAAGCCATACTGGGTCCTCATTTCAAAGTCACATCAGTGGTCAATTTCAGGTTTTGGGCACTCATCAATAATTCTTCTCTCAACACAGATAGAGCTGTCCATTCTGATGAATGAAATTTTCTTCATCTAATTATACGTGTGTGTTCTAATGCCTTATATTGTGCTTTCATTTTTATTTTCCACTTCATCTAAATCTACCATTACCATTAGGCTCCTCATGCATGCATCCCTCCATCGAATGAATATTTATGAAGAGCACAGTGTGCTGCTCATGGAAATAGGCACTGGGGGTATAAAATGTAAAATGTGGTCTTGTCTGCAATGACTGACACACTGAGTTATTTCTCACCCACCAGGCCCAGCCATTTTCACACTTATCATAGTGAAGGTCATATTTTCCTCTGATTCATAATGCATGGTCTTCTTTCCTGTCCATGGATGAGCAGTACTGGTCATGAGGGTGTCACGACCACCTCTTTGTTTATCTGACTTTCTCCACCTGAGAGAAAATGTCAGGCCCATGATACAGTAATGATCGGGTCCACAGCCCTGGCGGGATGAGTGGGGGTGCTTTGACCATAATGTTATTCCCATGTCAGCACAGAACTTGTGTGGCAGTAGAGAGAGGTCAGGCTTCAGACTCAGCAAGAACTGGATTTCAAACTGGATTTGAGGACCCTCACCTTTTGATAGGTGACTTATTCTCTGTGAGCCTCTGATTTCTCCTCTTTAAATGAAGACAGTAAATCCCATATGGCAGGGTGGTGGAGAGAATCAAAGATCATACAGCTGGTGATCACATCTGGTTTCTGTTTCCAGGGTCACCAGACTGGGGTTTCTGACCCCACCCCAGCCTTGGACACAGAACTGACACCAATCAACGGAACCGAGGAGACTCCTTGCTACAAGTAGACTTTGAGCCTCACGGTGCTGACGTGCATCATTTCCCTTGTGGGACAGGAAACGCGGTTATGCTCTGTTCTCCATCTACATCCTCAACCTGGCCGCTGCCAACTTCCTCTTCCTCAGCCGCCACGTTATACTTCCCAATTACACCTCATCAATATCCTCTATCCCATATCCAAAATCCTCAATCCTGTGATGACCTTTTCCTACTTTGCAGACCTGAGTATGCTGAGCGTCGGCAGCACGGAGCACTGCCTGTCCGTCCTGTGGACCATCTGGTACCGCTGCTGCCACCCCACGCACCTGTCAGCGGTCCTGTGTGTCCTGCTCTGGGCCCTATCCCTGCTGCGGAGCATCCTGGAATGGATGTTCTGTGACTTCCTGCTTAGTGGTGCTGATTCTGTTTGGTGTCAGACATCAGATTTCATCACAGTCACGTTGCTAATACTTTATCTGTGGTTCTCTGTGGGTCCAGCCTGGTCCTGCTGGTCCGGATTCTTTATGGGTCCCAGAAGATGCCTCTGACCAGGCTGTACGTGACCATCCGGCTCACAGTGCTGGTCTTCCTCCTCTGTGGGCTGCCCTTCGTCATTCAGCGGGCCCTGTTTTCCAGGATCCACCTGGATTTTGATGTCTTATTTTGTCATGTTCACCTAGTTTCCATTTTCCTGCTCTCTCGTAACAGTAGTGCCAACCCCACCATTTACTTCTGAACACGGATCACATCACAGGACCCTTTGCAGACACTCCCCAGTACCAGCCAGGAGCCTAATAGCTCCCTTAAGTGGCTAGACTCAAAAGAGAAATAACAGTCACTGCAGTCTGGCTTTCAGGAAGCCCCATACCTAGGGAAAGGGAGAGAGCACCACATCAAGGGAGTACTCCCATGGGACAAAAGAATCTGAACAGCAGCCCTTGAGCCCTAGATCTTCCCTCTGACAGTCCATCCAAATGAAAAGGACCCAGAAGAACAATTCTGATAATATGACAAAACATGGTTCTTTAACACCCCCAAAAGATCACAGTAGCTCATCAGCAATGGATCCAAACCAAGAAAAGATCTCTGAAATTCCAAAAAAAAAAAAAAAAAAAAAAAAAAAGAACCCAAAA
>NW_016803218.1:985229-1018051 GCF_001698545.2 Rhinopithecus bieti
AAAAAAAAAAAAAAAAAAAAAAAAAAGTGAATCCAGAAGGTTGATTATTAAGCTACTCAAGGAGGCACCACAGACAGGTGAATATCAACTCAAAGAAATTTTTTAAATATTACAGGATATGGACAAAAACATTCTCAGAGAAATAGTATGAATTTAGAAAATCACAACTTCTAAAAATAAAGGACACAGTTAGAGAAATGCAAAATACACTGGAAAAATCTCAATAATATAATCAAACAAGTAGAAGAAAGAAATTCACAGCTGGGAAACAAGGCTTTCAAATTAACCCAGTATGACAAAGGCAAATAAAACAGAATTAAAAAAAAAAAAAAAAAAAAAAAAAAAAAGCTTCCAAGAAATTTGGAATTATGTTAAATGACCAAACCTAAGAATAATTGGAGTTCCAGATATGTTAAATGACCAAACAAGAATAATCTATGTTCCTGAGAAAGAAGAAAAATCTCAAAGTTTGGAAAACATATTTGAGGGAATGATCAAGGAAAATTTCACTGGGCTTGCTAGAGATCTAGACACCCAAATACAAGAAACTCAAAGAACACCCGTTAAATCCATCAAAAAAGATCATCACCTAGGCACATACTCATCAGGTTATCAAAAGTCATGATGAAGAAAAGAACCTTAAGAGCTATGAGGCAAAAGCACCAGGTAAACTATAAAAGAAAAGTATCAGATTAACAGCAGATTTCTCAGCAGAAATCCTACAAACTAGAAGAGATTGAGGCCCTATCTTTAACTTCCTTAAACGAAACAATTACCAGGCAGGAATATGATGAAACTAGGCTTCATAAATGAAGGAAAGATAGAGTCTTTTTCAGACAAACAAATGCTGAGAGATTTTGCCACTACCAAGCCAGCACTGTAAGAACTGCTGAGAGGAGCTCTAAATCTTGAAATAAAACCTTGAAATGCACCAAAATAGAACCTTCTTAGAGATTAAATCTCACAGGACCTATAAAATGATAACAGAATGAAAAAAATAAGGCATTCAGGCAACAACTAGCATGATGAATAGAATAGCACCTCACATATCAATACTAACACTGAATACAAATGGCCTAAATGCTGCACTTAAAAGATACAGGATGGCAGAAAGGATAAGAATTCATCAACCAACTATCTGCTGTCTTCAAGAAACTTACCTAACACATAGACTTACAGAAACCTATGGTAAAGGAGTGGAAAAAGATAGTCCACTCAAATGGACACTAGAAGTGAGCGGAAAGAGCTATTTTTGCATCAGACAAAATGGACTTTAATGCAACAACAGTGAGAAAAGACAAAGAGAGATATTGTATAATGACAAAAGGTCTAGTCCAACAAGAAAATATCACAATCCTAAATATATATGCATCTAACACTGGAGCTCACAAGTTTATAAAACAGTTACCAGTAGGCTTAAGAAATGAGACAGGTGGCAACACAATAATAGTGTGGAACCTCAACAGTACTCCACTGACAGCACTAGACAGGCCATCAATTCAGAAAGTCAACAAAGAAAAAACAGATTTAAACTATACCCTAGAACAAATGGACTTAACGAAGGTTAAGGATATTCACAGAAGGTTCTACCCAATATTTGCAGATATACATTCTATTCATCAGCACATGGAACATTTTCCAAGATAGACCATACTATAGGCCACAAAACAAGTCTCAATAAATTTAAGAAAACTGAAATTATATCAAGTTCTCTCTCGGAGCACAGTGGAATAAAATTGGAAATCAAATCTAAAAGGAACCCTCAAAACCATGCAAATACATGGAAATTAAAGAACCTGCTCCGGAATTATTATTGGGTCAACAATGAAATCAAGATGGAAATATAAAAATTCTATAAACGGAATGATAATAGTGATACAACCTATCAAAACCTCTGGAATACGACAAAAGTGGTGCTAAGAGGAAAGTTCATAGCATTAAATGCATACATCAAAATGTCTGAAACGGCACAAATAGACAATCTAAAGTCACATCTCAAGGAACTAGAGAAGCAAGAACAAACTAAACCCAAAACAAGCAGAAGAAAAGAAATAAAAACCATCAGAGCAGAACGAAATGAAACTGAAACAAACAAACAAAACAAAAGAAAAATGAAACAAAAGGCTGGTTCTTTGAAAACCTAAACAAAATTGATAGACCATTAGCGAGGTTAACCTAGAAAAGAACAGAGAAGATTCAAATAAGCTCAATTAGAAATGAAACAAGAAATATTACAACCAATACTACAGAAATACAAAAGATCTTTCAAGGCTACTAGCAATCAACTTTGCCTGCACAAACCAGAAAACCTGGAGGTTATGCATAAATTCCTGGAAATATGCAAACCTCCTAGATTAAACCAGGAAGAAACAGAAAATCTGAACAGACCAATAAAAAGCAGTGAAATTGAAATAAAAAAAATTTTTTTAATTGCCAGCAAAAAGTACAGGATCAGATGTATTCACAACTGAATTCTATCAGATATTCAAAGAATTGGTGTCAATCCTACTGAAGCTATTCCAAAATATAGAGAAAGAGGGAATCCTGCCTAAAACATTGTATGAAGCCAATGTCATCTTAATACCAAAACTAGGAAAGGACATACAAAAAAGAAAACTGCAGACCAGCACCCTTGATGAATATACATGCAGAAATCCCCAACAAAATACTAGCTAACCCAATCCAACAGCATATCAAGAAGATAATCCACCATTGTCAAGTGTGTACCAGGGATGCAGGATAGGTTAACATACACAAGTCAGTAAATGTGATACATCACATAAACAGAATTAAAAAGCAAAATCACATGATAATCTCAATAGATGCTGAAAAAGCACTGGACAAAAACTAGCATATCTTTATGATTTAAAACCTTCAGCAAAATTGACATAGATGGTACATACCTTAATGTAATAAAAGCCATCTATGACAAACCCACAGCAAACATTATACTGAATGGGGAAAAGCTGAAAAAATTGTCTCATTGAAAACATTGTCCCTGAGAACTGGGACAAGACAAGGATGCCATTTTCACCACTTCTGTTCAACATAGTAGTGGAAACTTTAGCCAGAGCAATCAGACAAGAGAAAGAAATCAAGGGCACCCAAATCAATAAAGAGGAAGTCAAACTGTTCCTGTTCACTGATGATATGATTGTATACCTAGAAAACCCTAAAGACTCATCCAGAAAGCTCCTAGAATTGATGCCTAAATTCTGTAAAGTTTCAGAATACAAATTCAATGTACACAAATCAGTAGCGCTGCTATACACCAACAGTGACCAAGCTGAGAATCAAATCAAAACTCAAACATTTTACAATAGATGTAAAAAAAATACTTAAGAATATTCTTACCCAAGGAGGTGAAAGACCTCTACAAGGAAAACTACAAAACACTGCTGACATCATAGATGACACACATAAATGGAAACACATCCCATGCTCATGGATGGGTAGAATCAATATTGTGAAAATGACCATACTGCCAAAAGCAATCTACAAGTTCTATGCAATTCCCACCAAAATATCATCATTCTTCACAGAACTAGGAAAAAAATTCTAAAATTCATATGAAACAACAACCAAAAAAAAAAAAAAAAAAAAAAAAANAAGCTCCTAGAATTGATGCCTAAATTCTGTAAAGTTTCAGAATACAAATTCAATGTACACAAATCAGTAGCGCTGCTATACACCAACAGTGACCAAGCTGAGAATCAAATCAAAAACTCAAACATTTTTACAATAGATGTAAAAAAAATACTTAAGAATATTCTTACCCAAGGAGGTGAAAGACCTCTACAAGGAAAACTACAAAACACTGCTGACATCATAGATGACACACATAAATGGAAACACATCCCATGCTCATGGATGGGTAGAATCAATATTGTGAAAATGACCATACTGCCAAAAGCAATCTACAAGTTCTATGCAATTCCCACCAAAATATCATCATTCTTCACAGAACTAGGAAAAAAATTCTAAAATTCATATGAAACAACAACCAAAAAAAAAAAAAAAAAAAAAAAAAAAAAAAAAACCAAAAAAGAACAACCCCCCAAAAAAACAAAAAACAAAAAACAAAACAAACAAACAAACAAAACTGCATAGCCAAACCAAGACTTAGCAAAAAGAACAAATCTGGAGGCATCACTTTAGCCATCTTCAAACTATACTGCAAGGCTATAATCACCCAAACAGCATGGCACTGGCATAAAACCAGGCACATAGACCAATAGAAAAGAAGAGAGAATCCAGAAATAAAGCCAAATACTTATAGCCAACTGATTTTTGACAAAGCAAACAAAAACATAAAGTGGGGAAGGACACCCTGGTTAACAAATGGTGCTGAGATTATTGGCAAGTCACATGTAGAAGAATGAAACTGGATCCTTGTCTCTCATTTTATAGAAAAATTGACACAAGATGGATCAAAGACTTAAATATAAGACCTAAAACCATAAATATTCTAGAAGATAACATCAGAAAATGCTTCTAGACATTCACTTAGGCAAAACTTCATGGCCAAGAACCCAAAAGTAAATGCAACAAAACCAAAATAGATGGGACTTAATTAAACTAAAAAGCTTTTGCACAGCAAAAACAATCATCAGCAGAGCAAACAGACAACGCACAGAGTGAGAGAAAATCTTCACAAACTATGCATCTGACAAAGGACTAATATCCAGAATCTACAAGGAACTCAAACAAATCAGCAAGAAGAAAGCAAATAATCCCATGAAAAAGTGGGCTAAGGACGTGAATAGACAGTTCGCAAAAGAAGATATACAAGTGGTCAACAAATAGGAAAAAGTGCTTAACATCAGTAATGATCAGGAAAATGTAAATCAAAACTGTAAAGAGATACCACCTTACTCCTGCAAGAATGGTCATAATTTAAAAATCTAAAAATAATAGACGTTGATGAGTATGTGGTGATAAAGGAACACTTTTACACTGCTGGTAGGAATGTAAACTAGCACAACCACTATGGAAACCAATATGGAAATTTCTTAAAGAACTAAAAGTAGATCGACCATTTGATCCAGCAATCCCATTAAATATGTATAAATATATATATTTATATGCCATGGAATACTACTTAGCCATAAAAAGGAATAAAATAATGGTATTCACAGCAATCTAGATGGAATTGGAGACCCTTATTCTAAGTGGGGTAACTCAGGAATGGAAAACCAAACATCTTATGTTCTCACTTACAAGTGGGGGCTAAGCTGTGAGGACACAAAGGCATAGAATAATATAATGAACTTTGGGGACTTGTCGGGGAAGGATGGGAGAGGGGTAAGGGATAAAGACTACACATTGGGTATAATGTACACTGCTCAGGTGACGGGTGCACCAAAATCTCAGAAATTACCACTAAAAAACTTATCCATGTAAACAAACACCACCTGTTCCCCCAAAACCCATTGAAATAAAAAAAAAATGATTTAGTTTCACCGAACTTAAAAAGTTCACTGTTCAGCATTGATAATAATAAAAGAAGTAAGAATGAAAAGTGTAGCATGTGGTAGCCTCTGAACAATGGGACTCTAGATTTTCACCTTGCATACACTTCTCTAGCATTTGGAAAGAAAGTATACACATGAATATATCACCACTATAATAAAGAAAACATCAAAAAATGGTGTCAGGCCATTGTCAGCATTGAATGATCCTATGATCTGCTTTTTCATTTGGATATAAACCCTAATACTGGTAGTTCACATTGCTTAATGTGATACCTAGACCCATAATTGATTTTTAAAATCAAGACAGCAATTACTTACAGGAAGTTGAAAAAGATGGGATGTGATAGGAGAGGCTTATATGTAATGGATATGGGACACAGGCCAAGAATCACCTCAGTTAGGATTTGTGACTCAAATACCTCTGGCCTCTGATTTGTCCATAGTCCTCATACAGGAATTAACAAGGCTGTCCAGCATCTTCATAAGCCTGGATTGCTCACCAGCTTTCATTTCAGCTCCTGTAGACATCTCTTGAATTAAGCAACACAGAAAAGTCCTCTGAAGTCACTGAATCCCAGAAAGGCTCTCCACCTTTAGCGCAAGTGAGGTCTTCACCACAGGACAAAGAAGGAACAATAAGGGTAAGTACCAAGAACTGTCTTCTTCCATAGTCAGTTATGGTTTTTGCTATAAGATCATGTCCCTGTGCTTCCACCTTGGTGCTACATGCAGGGGTCATGAGCTTGTTTCAGGAAAAGACAAGAGACATGAAGCTTCCTTTTGGAAACTGAGTGCTGCCAACCCAAATTGTGTGAGTTCCAAATGGGGTCCCCCCTTCTAGTTTATCTTCTCATATCACCTAATTCATTCCAACCATTCAATCTGCCCTCCTGGAGAGAATGCTGCCTCTTATATTCTTTTAACGAGCAAGGGGACATGCAGGCATTTCTTCCCAGAGTTGAACTGTTATAGAGTCAGTTTTGTTTTTTTACTTACCTTTCAAATTTACTCTTCTTTGCCTATCTGGAAAGATCTAAGGAAGATATAGATGGTACAATAATTAATGAGTGTTTCATGAGGAAAGTATTTACAAAGATGCACAGGGTTAAGGGAAAGAGACAATGCATGAGTCAGCACCCTAAGCAGCAATACATGGGGGAGCACTACTTCCTCGCCTAGGCTGTAAAGGACATGGAAGGAGCAGTTACCATTGTCGCCATAGCCATAGCTGTAGCCAGAAGGGTAGGAGAGCATGAGCAGGCAAGTGGAGAAACCCTGCATGGCCAACACACAGTCAAACAGACTGATACAGTTTGGATCAGTGTTCCCACCAAAATCTGATGTTGATTGTAATTCCCAATATTGGAGGGAGGGCTTGGTGGGAGATGATTATTGGATCACGGGGTTGGTTTCGCATGAACATTTTAACACCATCCCCTTTGGTATTGTGATACTGATGAGTTCTCATGAAATCTAGTTGTTTAAAAGCATGTAGCACCTCCTCCCTCTTTCTCTTGCTCCTGCTCTCACCATGTGAGATGTCTCACTCTCCGTTTGCCTTTCACCAGGATTGGAAGCTTCCTGAGGCCTCCCCTGAAGCAGAAGCTGCTATGCTTCTTGTACAGTCTGTAGAGCTATGAGCCGGTTAAACCTGTTTTCTTCATAAATTTCCCAGTCTCGGGTGTTTCTTTTTAGCAATGCAAGAAGGAATTAATACACAGGCAAAGAGCCAGGAGATGGAAATCCCAAGGTGCTCTCCTACTGTCTTCCAGTCTCCTATCAGTGTCTCCCAGTGTCTCAATTCCACCAGAAACCAGAAATAAAAAGAATCCACTGATGTAGTACATAGAAGCCATTCTCTTGGGATGTCAAACAGGATGAAGAAGAATGGAAAGCAAATCCTCATGGCAAATGAGACTATCCTTCTCTCCTTCTTGTATCCTCCTAAATCCTGGGGCTTTCTTTATCTGATTGATTCCTGTCTCATTTCAGCTCTATCAGACTACTTTAATGTTTGGCATGTCTTTCTCTACTGTCACTTTTATGCAGAAATGTTTGCATTTGTCAAAATGCATAGAAAATAAAATGTAATTTTAAAAGAGAACATATTTATTTTGTTTAGAATATAAGTTTGGCTGTTCTAATAAAGACACAAAGTAGAAATATCTTAAACAAGAAAGTATAGTTGAGCCTCTGGGTCACTAGGTTCTGAATCTACAGATTCAACAAACCACAGGAGGAAACTTTTCCAAAAATAAAGGTGTGGTGGAATTGTGTATGTACTGAACAGGTACAAACTTGTTTTACCTTGTCATTATTTCTGAAAAACTACAATACAACAAGAATTTACATAGCATTTGCATTTTGTCAGTTATTCTAAATAACTTTAAAGGATTTAATGTATCTGGAAGAGTACATTAAAGAGTGCCTAGAGTATAAACAAATACCACATATAAGGAAATTGAGCATCTGCAGATTTTGGTTTGTGCTGAGGTTCTGGAAACAATCCCCTGTGAATACACAAAAATGACACTCTTTGAGATCGGAACTAGAAGCTCCAACGTATCATACATCAGAATTCCAAAAATTGCTGCTCTCCAGTTCCTAGAGAGTTGCCCTCATCCTTGTGATCCTATCTGATTCCCAGCAACATCAGTATTCCAGTCTTATGGAAAAGGATGAGGGGAAGGAGAGGCTTTGCTCCTTCTGTTAATCCCATGAGCTGGGACTTGGTTCTATCACTTTTGTGATTCTTCCACTTAACAGCACCTGGTCATGCGATATCATCCAGCATCAAGGAAAACTGGGATGTGGGTCTTTGTGCTGCTTGTACATTCTCAGAATTGTTACGTGACCAAAGAGGAAAATGAATATTGGGGCAACCTAGCAGTCTCTTCAGCCCCTGACTGTCTCTGATTCTGTGCTCATATCAAGATTTTTCAGGAACTCCTCAGAAATAATAGATGATGGGGCAGAGAACAGAACTGGAGTCTCATGCAGGGCTCCAGGGACCAGGGGCTGGTATTGGACCTGCTCTTCCTGTTGTGAACTCAGGAAAACCCTTTAATTATCTAGGCCTTGGCTTCATCTCATGTTATATGAGGATAATACCATAGATGGTCTTTAAGGAATACATGCTAAATGTTGGTGATACCACAGTGAAAAAGACAGGCATGACTTACTCCTTACGGAGCTTTGGGTTTCATGAGGAAGACAAACATAGCATACCATATAGATGGACAAACAGCTTAGTGCCCTGACTGTGGATAACAGAGGTTCTCCTTTTCCTCCCATTTCCTTTTTGGGCCAATCAGAGCTGTGGCAGCTTGTCTCTCTAAGACAGCAGCTTGTCTCTCTAAGAGAGCTAACTCACTCCTGATGCTCCTCTGTACTCCCAGAGGAGGCTGCATCTTCTTTCCACCTGGAGAGCTCCTGCCCATGTGCATTCTTGGGATTCCAGAGCAAATGTGGCCTCTGATAGACAAAAAAGAACTCCTGAATTTGTCCCTAAATGGTGCTCTCTCACCTCTATTTTGTTCCCTATTTCATTTGGTTCTCATTCTCCATCTGGAGTTTGTTTAGGTTAGTTTTTTTTTTTTTTTTTCAGCCCACAATTTTGACTGCCAACTTGGATTTAACTTGAGAATCACTCCTCTACTTTACTCCCTCTAACATGTATAATCGACACATAGTGGTGCTGGGTCCAAATGGCTGACGAAAAACCGGATCGTGAGTCAGCCCTGCTGGGTTCACATTCATACTATATAATATATAACCCCCCGGAAAAACAATTCCCTCTCTTTGTACTCTAATTGCATTATCTGCAATACAAGAATAATACTAATTTTTACCTCCTAGGCTCTTCAGATGATTAAAAGAGGCAATACCTAATAAACTGTCAATCAGTTGCTGTTATTCTCCCAGAGTAGACCTAATCCTCATTCTCCAGTTGAAATTTGCATGAATATCTCTCTTTACAACCCAAGCCCTACACTTCTTCTATTTCTACTCATGGACTCCTCTCATACAAATGTTTGCATCAAGAAAGAAACGCTACCAAAGATCTCCCAAAAGAGAATGAAATAGGTTTACATTGTGGATACCCAGCAGAACACTTAGTAGTGCCTCATGGATATTCCCACACTTCAATTACCTACATCAGTGGCACTCAGACTTCACCCTCACTTACTCTTTCCTCTGCTTTATTGCTGAGCAATTCAGTTCAGACCCACACCCTACCAAAAACATTGCTTACAAAATGCTTCTTGGTGTTCAGCAAAGCCACACTGAGTACTTACTTTAAAGTCACATCAGTGGTCAATTTCAGGTTTTGGGCGCTCATCAATAATTCTTCTCAACACAGATACAGCTGTCCAGAAATAGAATTCTGATTAACGAAATTTTCTTCATCTAAATGTATGTATGTGTTCTAATGCCTTACATTGTGCTTTCATTTTTATTTTCCATTTCATCCAAATCTACCATTACCATTAGGTTCCTCATGCATGCATTCCTTCATTGAGTGAATGTTTATGAAGAGCACATTGTGCTGCTCATGGAAATAGACTCTTAGAGTATAAAACATAAAATGTGGTCCTGTCTGCAATGACTGACACACTGAATTATTTCTCACCCACCAGGCCCAGTCATTTTCACACTTATCCTAGCAAAGGTCACATTTTCCTCTGATTCATAATGCATTGGTCTTCTTTCCTGTCCATGGATGACCAGTCCTAGTCATGAGTGTGTCACAACCACCTCTTTGTGTATCTGAATTCCTCTACCTGAGAGAAAATGTCAGGCCCAGGATACAGTAATGATTGGGTCCACAGCCCTGGCCGGATGAGTGGGGGTGTTTTGATCCTAATGTTATTCCCATGTCAGTACAGAAATTGTGTGGCAGTAGAGAGGGGTCAGGCTTTAGAGTCAGTAAGAACTGGATTTCAAACTGGATTTGAGGACCCCCACCTTTTGGTAGGTGACTTATTCTCTGTGAGCCTCTGTTTCTCTCCTCTTTAAAATGAGAACAGTAAATCCCATATGGCAGGGTGGTGGGGAGAATCAGAGATCATACAGCTGGTGATCACATCTGGTTTGTGTTCCCAGGGACACCAGACTAGGGTTTCTGAGCATGGATCCAACCATCCCAGCCTTGGATACAGAACTGACACGAATCAACGGAACTGTGGAAACTCCTTGCTACAAGCGGACCCTGATCCTCACGGTGCTGACGTGCATCATTTCCCTTGTGGGGCTGACAGGAAACGCGGTTGTGCTCTGGCTCCTGGGCTTCCGCATGCGCAGGAACACTGTCTCCACCTACATCCTCAATCTGGCGGCGACCCACTTTCTCTTCCTCAGTGGCCCCGTTATCCGTTCGCCACTACGCCTCATCAATATCCTCCATCCTTTCTTCAAAATCCTCAATCCTGTGATGACCTTTCTCTACTTTATAGGCCTGAGCATGCTGAGCGCCATCAGCACCGAGCGCTGCCTGTGCATCCTGTGGCCCATCTGGTACCGCTGCCGCCGCCCCAGACACCTGTCAGCGGTCGTGTGTGTCCTGCTCTGGGTCCTGTCCCTGCTGCGAAGCATCCTGGATTGGATGTTCTGTGAATTCCTGCTTAGTGGTGCGGATTCTGTTGGGTGTGAAACATTAGATTTCATTACAATTGCGTGGCTGATTTTTTTATCTGTGGTTCTCTGTGGGTCCAGCCTGGTCCTGCTGGTCAGGATCCTCTGTGGATCCCAGAGGATGCCGCTGACCAGGCTGTACGTGACCATCCTGCTCACAGTGCTGATCTTTCTCCTCTGTGGCCTGCCCTTCGGCATTCAGTGGGCCCTGTTTTTCAGGATCCACCTGAATTGGAAAGTCTTATATTGTTATGTTCATCTAGTTTCTATGTTCCTGTCCACTCTTAACAGCAGTGCCAACCCCATCATTTACTTCTTCGTGGGCTCCTTTAGGCAGCGTCAAAATAGGCAGAACCTGAAGCTGGTATTCCAGAGGGCTCTGCAGGACATGCCTGAGGTGGATGAAGTTGGAGGGCAGCTTCCTGAGGAAACCCTGGAGCTGTCGGGAAGCAGATTGGAGCAGTGAGGAAGAGCCTCTGCCCTGTCAGAGGGGACTTTGAGAGCAACACTGCCCTGCCACCCTTGACAATTATATGCATTTTTCTTAGCCTTCTGCCTCAGAAATGTCTCAGTGGTTCCTCAAGGTCTTCGAATAGATGTTTATCTAACCTGACAGTTGCAGTTTTCACCCATAGAAAGCATTAGTCTGATAGTATAATGTTTAGATTCTCCTTGATATTACCAACACATTTTTCCTGTTATCTTACACCGAATCTTTCTTACTGAACACTTTTTCTGCAATTTTCATTGTAAATAAAAGGAGCTCCTGTCCACAACCCTAAAACTCTTCTTTATACTTGTTTTCTACCTGATAGTATCAAAAAGGAGGATTCCTTATTAATCTCTCAGATTATGTTTCACTCAAAATCATGTTCCTTCTATGTCTAGAGGCTTTACCGTAGTTGGAAACTCGATTCTGAATAAGTGAGTTCTGCTACCTCTAAATTCCATTGAATTCTCAGATATAAAGCAAAATAATGTCCTTACAGACTCTCTCTTCATAAAAACACTCTCACAAATTGGTTTTATGAAAAGTCCTCTCCTGTCATTTGTCCACAGCATGGTGACATGTTGGCCTTGGTTTGTAGTAAAGACATCTGTGGCCACTTCTCTTTGAAAACGGGTAAGTTCTTGTTTAGCCCTTCCTGAACGAATGGACCAGTGAGGAGCCTATAAGTATGCCCCACCAGTTTCATTTTGGCCATTGGAAACCTCAATATTGATTTTAAAGTGGAAATTATCTTGAAAACCATTTATTATTCACTTACAGATTCTTTCAGTTGTAGGAGAATTCTTCATACTTCCAGGTTTTGTATAAATTGTTCTGACTGTAACTTTCAGTTAGTGTTATGGCTGTTTACATGAGAAGCAAAACTGAAAACATCTGACCTTTCCTTGCCAATCTCAATTACGGGATCAGGATAATTGGTTCAGAATTCTGTGACATAGATGAACCTGGAAACATTGTGCTAAGGAAAATCAGCCAGATGCCAAACAATAAGTAAGTTCAAATTCTACGAGGTACCCAAACTAGGAAATTCTTGAACACAGAAAATAAATTAGGATGATCCTGGTCCTGGAAGATGGAGATATTGTGTAGCCATTATTAAATGAACACAGGATTTCTGTGTTGAATAATGAAAAGTTCTTAAAAGGGACAGTGGTAACCGTTATGACTTATTGTGAATGTACTTACTGACACAGAATTGGACAATTAAAATGGTTAAAGTTATCAAATGTATGTTATGTAAACTTTACCACAATTTAAAACATTTAATTATAAAAATGGGATCAGTACAAAATTCAGGACTGTGCTCCGCCAGTGGTTATCCCTTCCACAAATAAGCAGACAGAAGAGACCACCAAGAGAAGATGTGACATCACAGTGGACTGTGTGCTGCTCACAGACAGTAAGGCTGCCTCTCAGATTGTCCCTCACTGAGGGGAGCTGACAAGTGCAATCTGAGTATGCAGGAGGCAGTACAAAGCAGTTAGGAAAGTAATAAAGAGGTCTATACTTTTCCATTTTTCAAACCATATTTATTGGTGGCTCTTATCACACTGTTCACAATGTTGAACTCAGGTCACCTGAGTCCAGATCCATTGCTCTTCCAGGCCCAGCATTTTGCTGATGCTCAATCCTATCTGTCCACCCTGGATTTCCAAATGCTGTAGTAGGACGTAGCTGTAGGTGAGAATTTCCTACAGGTGAGAGGAAGCAGGAAAGCAGTGTTTGCAGCCAATGCTCTGGGCCAGAAGCTTTGCTGTGATGTCTTTAGTTCAGACTGAGGGCTATTGAGAAAGTCCACTCTGGAAGTCTGTGATATAAATTGTACAGTGTTGGCTAAAGATGTTGTCTATCATGAGGAATTCTGTAGAGAATTTTCACCTGGCAATTGAATCAAATAATGTTGGTTCTTACCTGGGATTCTGTTTATTTTGATGTTAGTGACATTCTTTTTCTTTTGATAGAAGAAAACTTCAACTTCATGAAGGCTTAGATTCTGTCCTTGAAGCCCATTCTGAACTCACTTGGCCTCACACATTGCTCCACTACAGCACTTAAAACAGTGTACTTCAAGTATTTGTACCCACATCTTTCTCTTCAACTGCAGCCTGGCGTCTTTCAGAGCAGAGAACTTGTCTTTGAATTTCTAGTGCAACAGACTAGGTGTGGAATTTAGAAGATGCTTGGTAACTATTTTTCTCAAGCAGCTCCCACCTGAAAATCTCATGGTCAACCAGCATCTTGCAAAGGCTGGCTCAGTCACCAGGTCTCATTGGAACTCCTATAGGCACCTCCCACTCAACAGTGTCCTCTGCAGCTGGTCGTTCTGAGAACAGCTGTTCCCTTTTGTTGCAGGTCTGCCCACTGCCTTTGGGAAGAAGAATGGAGGGGATGTGTGAGTCTGCTCATGAGCTGCCTTATTTCCAAGGCCAATGATATTATTTCGTCTCGGTTACATGTCAAGGCAGAGCATGCAGGACATCCAGGAGTGTTCTCCAGAAAGTGAGAGATAATATGAAAATCTCACATGGCACCTTTTGGGAGCTACTGTTCATGAATACTTTTTTTTTTTTTTGAGACGGAGTTTTGTGCATTTATTTATTTATTTATTTATTATTTTTTTGCCCAGGCTGGAGTGCAATGGCATGGTCTCGGCTCATTGCAACTTCCACCTCCTGCATTCAAGCGATTCTCCTGCTTCAGCCTCCCAAGTATCTGGGATCACAGGTGCCTGCTACCATACCCGGTTACTTTTTTGTATTTTTAGTAGAGGCAGGGTTTCACCATGTTGGCCAGGATGGTCTCGATCTCTTGACCTCGTGATCTGCCTGCCTTGGCCTCCCAAAGTGTTGGGATTACAGGCATGAGCCACCGCGCCCAGCCCATGACTACTTTTTAGGCATGAATTCAACAAACAAATTTATCAAGCACTGTGCTAATTCTACATAATAGCAAACACCTTTCAAATAAGTTTCTCACTAGTACATTCTATCTCTATATCCAATCCTTTCCATTTCATGGAGAAAATACATTGATTGATGCTGAGCAAATGCTGAGCCTTCGTGGTCATTCACTGATGCTCTAGTACACCTGGGCTCAAGGGCACTGAGTCATCAGCCTCACAAGAACCAATTGGATCTATTTCCTGTCCTGCTTTTGACAATTAGGCTTGTCAATACAATTACCTAATTTGTCAAAATACAGCACAAATCAATGAAATACGAGTATGAAAGAAGAACTGTGGTTTCCATACAAACTAATGTGAATGCTTAAAGGGACAATAAAAGCAGGTTTCAAAATTATTGTTAGTTTAATAGGTGTGAGTCTGCCAACTCTATCAGATTAAACAAAAATGGACAATATGGAACAATATCTTCAGCGAGAATGCTATGCATCTGATGCTAGGATCTACACTTAAACTAATCTACACTGCAAATCATAGACAATGAGTGATAGATATGCTTTCAGCAAGATAGAATAGAATTCTATTTGTAAATGCTATACAAAGGAATGTTCTGTAGTCTGGTTCTATTACAGTGAATGAATTCTAGGTAAAAATGAAATATTCATGTTACAAATGTATTCTTTCTTAATAATACTGATTAACAGACATTTTCAATTAATCTATCCACTTGCATTTCTGCATATATCATTAAGTGGGCTTTTCATAACAGTATCTCTCACTTATTCTACTCTTTATTGTATAAATGCATACTGAGAATCTTCTATCCTCTAGCTTGCATGCCAGACACTTAGGAGTCAAAGTAAACACACCTACATTCATAGAGTGCACAGCCTGTGAAGGAAGGACACTAGTGCAGGAAAGACTGCCTCCCAAAGTGACACATGCTATCCAAGTATTGTGTTTGTGGCTCAAGGATGCTCAGAGGAGAGGGTATCTAAAAATTCCCAGTTATCTTGCTGCCATCCTGAAGAGGAATGCCACACCCAAGCACCCAGCTGAAGCAGGACAATAAGATTCCAGTAAATTAGAGAAGTTCACCAGGTGACTGCTCATGCAAGACAACAATCTTAGCAATGGTTTTATAGTTGATGACATCAAAAGATTAATAGGCTGAATCTTACAACAGCCCTCAGTCTATAGTCCAACATCACACCAATGCGCCAATTCCTGAAAAGATTTTCAAGAGACCCTGCAGGTGCTTAGGTCACAGGCATGCAGAACTACCTACGACCATTACCCTGTGTTCCAGCAGAAGAAGCCCTTGCCTCCAGGCAAACCCAAATCAGCATCTAGAAATCCCAGGATACAGAAGGATGCAGAATATGCAAGTGCTAAAATGGGAAGAACATGGACATGGTTTCAGGGATTTGGGATTCTCAAGCTGACTGCATGGCCAACATGAGTCACATGCTCATTCCAGGGAAACCAAGCAGATAGTGAGATTATGGGATTTCCCCGGTCTGAAACTGTGCCATTTGTGCATTTGTGCTCAGGTATCTCTTTTCAGAATATGTGGGTAAAGTGTGACTTTGCCATAACCATGGACTGAAGATAAGTACTGTTATGATCCAGACCTCCTGAGAAATTCATGTGTCTACACAGTGACTATAATCACAGTAATCGTATGTTCTTCTCACCTATGTGGCAGCGACCTAGAATCCGAAGAGACTGCTGTGGTGCTTGTTCTGTATGACGGTGTGGTATCCATTGGGCACCATTATTGTCAATGTACCAATGCTGACTATAGATATAGATGACATTTGTTTGCTGTTATTTAACAACAACAGCAGAGTATAGAAGAAGAAATCTCAATGCTCATGCATATCGTATTGGTTCAATCGTTCTGAAACCTTGCAGGATGCAAACGCAAAGAAGGAGAGCAGAGACAGAGCAGATCTCATTCCTAAGTGTGTATGTAGAAGTCAGTAGATCATGGAAGGCTTCATGTAATAGGTAGAATTTTAACTGATGACTACAACTTACCCAGCATTATTATTAATAATTATACCCTCTGTAAATTTTGCCAGTCCCACAAATTTTTGTATTGTGCAAGGAGAGATAAATAGGATCTGGACAGATGGAAATAGAAGAAGAGATAATTTATACTGACACTGTTATTAAAAGTATAGAGTTTTTTAGGGAATGGTGAATAATTCATACATGAGTCTTATTCCTTGTGTTCCCACCCCTCCCATGTATTTGGTAATGGTGGCAAGATCCCTCTTAAATAGAATCACAAGGCTGGAATGCTCTGAATAATGAGCATTATCTTTTGTGGCCTTGAAGTGATAGGGGTTGGTGTTAATTTTGTGATATTCATAGAAATGAACTCCATAATAATGTAAAGTCCAGAGCAGACCAGGCAGATCAGGTCAACAGGACAAGCCACAAAGTCAATGCTCTGCTGTGCATACCCTCCTCCAGCCCTCCAGAGTCAGAAGGCGTATGTCCAGCCCTCCAAGATCAGAAGGCATACATAAAAGATAAGAAAAAGCGTGGGGGTTAGGGGAGAAGACAGAAACAGTGGAATGCAGCCCCTTCTCTGGAGCAGCATTTTTACCTGCAGAAGGCCCACATTTAACTCTAAACTTTTGCATAGCCTTGATATGGATGCTAGCTTAAGAGTTGGTAACCAGTTCTCCAAAAAATCCCTATTCAAATTCTGTGTGTCACCTTTCACCTTTTTTGTAATGTAGTATCTACAGTGTCTTGATATTTGGCTCAGTACTCCTGGTTTAACATCCTGATACACATGTGAAGGAATAGTACGTACCAACCTGAGAAGTTCTAAAGAAGTTGATGAGAATTGTCATTCCCTGTTCAAGTCCTCAGGCTTCCTTCCTCCTTATCAATTCATGTACAGTTACTAAAGAGTAGAAATGTAGGATTCAGCCTTTAATTGTGTCTGTAAAAGTTTATATATTCATTGCAAGAGAGATTGGAAGCAAATATGATAAAAATTTAATATGTACTCAATTTTGTGGTAGGTGTGTAACTGATTATCATAATATCTTCTAGCCTATGTCCCTGGCTTGCAAACTTCCTTCCAGTGTACCCCATGTCCTCATTCTTGGTGTATTAGTCTGTTCTCACACTACTAATAAAGGCACACCCAAGACTGGATAATTTATAAAGGAAGGAGGTTTAATTGACTCACAGTTCTACATAGGTGGGTAAGCCTCACAATCGTGGTGGAAGGCGAATGGGGAGCAAAGTCACACCTTACATGGTGACAGGCAAGAGAGCATATGGAGGGGAACTCCCCTTTACAAAACCATCAGATCTTGTGAGACTTACTCACTACCATGAGAACAGCATGGGAAAGGCCCACCCCATGGTTCAGTGCTCTCCCACCAGGTGCCTCCCACGACACATGGGAATTATGGGAACTACAATTCAAAATGAGATTTGGGTGGGGACACAGCCCAACCATATCACTTGGTGACTTCAATATCTATGGAGGTAGTCCATACAAGAAAAAGGCCTTTCAGTTGTTTTTAAAGTTTTCATTCTCAATTTATTGTAGACTATGAAGAAGTTACAAAAACAGTACAGAGAGTTTCTGTATGCCTACCACCCAAACTGCAGCAATAGTAACATGTAACATAAATATCTTATCAAAACCAGAAAATTGACATTGGTACCATCTAATTACTACACTTCAGATCTTATCAGATTTCACCAAATATCTACAGTAAAATTTTACCAGATTTTACCAGTGTTGGCATGTACTCATTTGTGAAGTGAGCTATGCCTCTGTGTTTCATTCCATAACATTTTGTCCCATGTATAGATTCATATAACCAAAACCACATAAACCACATTGAAGACCTAGAACAACTGCCTTGGGCTCCTCCTACTGTCATATCCACACTATGTTTCTTCCCAAATTCCTCTAATCACTGATCTATTTTCCATCTCTATAATTTTGTCATTTCAAACGTGTTACATAAATGGAGTCATACAGTATCCAATCTTTTGACTTTGGCTTTTTTCATTCAGCACAATGTTTTCAAGATCCACCCAAGTTGTTGCAGGTATCAGTAGCTTTTTGCTGATTTTTTTTTTATACTACCGAGGTACAGATGGACTGTGCTTTGTTTCACTATTCATAAGTGGAAGGACATTGTCATTTTTTTCTAATGTTGCATTTAAAAATAAAGCAAATAGAAACCTATGTGTACAGATTTTTAAGTGAACTTAATTTTCCTCTCCATATGATAAAATCTAGAGCTAGATTTCTGGGTTGTATGAAAATAGGATTTCCCAGCATAGCTCTATCATTTTACTTTCTCACTGGTAATCCTTCCAAATCTCAGCCAATATTTGAGATTTTTTATTTATTGCCTGAAATATTAGTGATGTTCAGCATCTTTCATGCATTTATGTGCCATGCATACATCTCCTTGCTGAAGCATCTGTTCATCTTTTCCCCTGGTTAAATCCAGCTCTCTGCTAACTCCGGGCCTGATAAAGAACCATGCCCCATTGTTTTAAAGAACCATGCCCCATTGTTTTACTTTATATTTATGTCTTTCAACCTGAAATGTCCATTTATTTCTCCTGAACAATCCCATAATTGCCTCTTACTCTGCAAGCAAAGCTGTTCACACCATCTCTCTCTTGAAACCACTTCCTCATTCTTTTTATCATTCTCAAGTGATGCACTGCTGAGAATTATCCACCTCCCCACACAAGCTACCTGCCCATCTGCCTCTGAGCCCATTGCTCTGCCTTTTCTCTCATCCCAGGAAATGGGCTCTGTGTGCTCCTGTTTGAAACCATCCTTTCCATTTGAATGCAGTTTCCCCTGCCCCCTCGCCCTGGATCATTTTATAAAATCATTGGATCTCCCTCCCGCATCTTTCATATTTTCTTCTCTAATGGATCCTTCCATTATAGTTGAAACCCACTATCCTATTCCTGGCTTAAATCACCACCCATGTCCACATATCCCTTCATCTACAGCCTGATTTCTTTTCTTTACTTTAGAAAAAAATCTCTTCCAAAGAGTTTTCTACCCTCATTATCCTCATTTCCTTTCCCATTCATATCTTCTCAAATCTCTATCTCCCTCTTTTAGCTAGATCATTAAATTTATTTTCCTTGTTTGAAAATTTATTTTGTCAGAGTAATAAAGTCACGGGTTTCAAAATAATTTTAATGCACGCAGTGAAAATTGACATTCCCATTCCAGGTCCTCAGGCATACCTGCATATATATATTTGTTTCTGTAATGGAAGGATCCAACAGAGAAGGAAACGTTGCAGGTGCAGGAGGGAGATTCAATAATGATATAAAAGAATTCGGGGGAGGGGCAGGGAAACTGCATTCAAGTGGAAAACAACTATATATATGTAGTTGTTTTAGTATGATAAAGAATATATATGTATTCTTTTATATATGTATTCTTATATATATTCTTTTACATATATTTATTCCTTGTCATACAAAATATAAATTGGTCTGTATTTTTTAATGTTTATCTTTATTTTAAGTTCAAGGGTACATGTGCAGGATGTATAGGTTTGTTACACATGTAAACATGTGCCATGGTAGTTTGCAGCACCTATCAGCCCATCACCTAGGTATAAAGCCCAGCACGCATTAGCTATTTTTCCCAATGCTCTCCCTCCCCTGACAACAGCCCCAACAGTCCCCAGTGTGTTTTGTTCCACTCCCTGTGTCCATGTGTTCTCACTGTTCAGCTCCTACTTAAAGTCAGAACATGAGGTGTTTGGTTTTCTGTTCCTGCGTTAGTTTGCTGAGGATAATGGCTTCCAGCTGCGTTCATGTCTCTGAAAATGACATGACCTCATGCTGCAATGAACATATGTGTGTATGTATCTTTGTAATAGAATGACTTATATTTCTTCGGGTATTTATATTTCTTTGGGTATATACCCAGTAATGGGATTGTTGGGTCAAATCTTATTTCTGGTTCTAGATCTTTGAGGAATTACCAGACTGTCTTCCACAATGGTTGAACTAATTTACATTCCCATCAACAGTGTAAAAGCATTTCTTTATTTTATAAAAAAGAGAAGAAAACACTAAAATAAGTGGTGTCAGTCCATTATGAGACTTAGATAACTCTATGGTATACATTATTATTTTGGTTAAAGACTTACATCACAAGCTTACATTGCTTGACACTGATACCTAAGCTCACAGTTGGCAATTAAGTGCTCTAGAACAACAATTACTAACAAAGAGGTGGACCAGATGAAATGGGATGGGAGAGGCTGATATGTGAGTAAAAATACGACAGAGGCCAAGAAACACCTCAACTAGGGATTATGCCTTAGCTGGTTGTGGTCTCCAATTTGCACCCATTCCCTGTAAAGGAAAACACAGGGCTGTTCAGTATCTTGATAAGCCTGACTTGGTCACCAACTTTCCCTCCAGCTCCTGAAGGCATCTCTGGAATTGCAGGACACAGAAGGGTCCTCTGGAGTCACTAAATCCCAGAAAGGCTCTTCTACTTTAGCACAGGATGGCTGTCTACTTCTGGATAGAAGAATGAGCAAAGGTAAGGGTATATATCAAGAATTGTCTTCTGTCCAAAGTCAGTTATGGGTTTTTGCTATAAATTCACATTCCTGTGTTTTCATCTTGGGGTGTGTATTAGTCTGTTCTCATACTACTAACAAAGTCATACCTGAGACTGGGTAATACATAAAGAAAAAGTTTAATGAACTCATAGTTTCACAGGCCTCACAATCATGAAGGAGGAGCAAAGGCATATCTTACATGGCAGCAGGCAAGAGAGCATGTGCAGGAGAATGGCCCTTTATAAAACCATCAGATCTTGTGAGAGTTATTCACTATCATGAGAACAGCACAGGGAAGACCCAATCCATGATTCAATACCTCCCACTGGGTCCCTCCCCTGACATGTGGGGGCTATGGGAGCTACAATTCAAGATGAGGGACACATCTTGAATTGGGGACAAGCCAAACCATATCAGGATGCTACATGCAGGGGGTCATTAGCTTGCTTGAGGAAAAGTCAGGAGACATGAAGCTTCCTTCTGGAAACTGAGTGCTGGCAAACCTGATTGTAGGAGTTCCAAATGGGGTCAAACAGACTTTTCTCCCTACTGATCTGTTTCTCCATGGCTTCTCCTCTATTTCAACCATTCAAATCTTCTGTCATGGAGACAATGCTGCTTCTTATATTCATTATGGAGCAAAGAGACATGCAGGCATTGCTTCCCAGAGCTAAACTGCTATTAACCCAAGTTTCATTGCTTTGCTTGCTTTCAAAGTTATTCTGAAATAATAATAATAGTTATCCAGGAAGAAGCAAATGGTCCAACATTAAATAGTTGAGGAGTATTTTATGCCAGGATTACTTACAAAAAATTCTGGCTTAAAGGAAAGTGACAATGCATGGTGATGCAACCTAAGGCAAGCGATAAACACTATTTCCTCCCCTGAGCTTAAAGAGACAGGAAAACAGCAGTTACTATTGAAAGCATAGCTGTAGCTGTAACTGTAAAGGTGGGAGAGGATGAGGCAGGTGGAGAACCCTGCATCACCATCACACAGCATCACAGGCAGAGAGCCAGAAATCCCAAAATCACTGTCCTCCTGCCCTCCAGTCTCCTGACAGTGTCTCCTAGTTGCTCAGTTGAACCAGAAACCAGAAGGAAAAGAATCTCACTTATGAGGTACACAGAAGCCACCATCTTGGAATGCCAAATAGGGTAGAAAAAGAGGGACAAAAAATCCTTAGGGCAGCTTAAAGGGACAGGAAAACAGCAGTTACTATTGAAAGCATAGCTTTTGATATGCAATGGTTCTCCCACCTTCTTATATCCTCCTACTTTCTGAGGTTTTTCTCAATCTAAATGTCATTCAATTGTATATCATCACAGCTCCATCTATGTTTTTTTTTTCTATTTCCACCTTCTCTCTCTAATGTCAATTTTATGGACAAACACCCACATTAATTAAAAATGACTGATTGGGGCCGGGCGCGGTGGCTCAAGCCTGTAATCCCAGCACTTTGGGAGGCCGGACGGGGCGGATCACGAGGTGAGGAGATCGAGACCACCTGGGCTAACACGGCTGAACCCCGTCTATACTAAAAAAAATACAAAAAACTAGCCAGGTGACCATGGCGGGCGCTGTAGTCCCAGCTACTTGGAGGCTGAGGGCAGTGAGAAGGCGTAAACCCCGGGAGGCGTAGCTTGCAGTGAGCTGAGATCCGGCCCTGCACTCTAGCCTGCGGTGACAGAGCCAGGACTCCGTCTCAAAAAAAAAAAAAAAAAAAAAAAAAAAAAAAAAAAAAAAAAAAAAAAAAAAAATACTGATTGGAAGGTGATTTTTAAGAGAAAACATATTTCTTTTAGTTTGAGTATAAGTTTAGTTGTCCTAATACAGATATCTTTATTAAATCAAAATATCTTCAACAAGAAAGTACAGTGGGTTCTCCATGTACATAGTTTCCACATCCGGGGATTCACCCAATGGCAAATCAAAAATGGTCAGAAAAGGAAAATTAAAAAACGATAGTGGCATCTGTACTGAATAGGTACAGACATTTTTATCCCTTCTTTATTCCCTAAAAAAACCCAACCATTTATATAGCATTTACATGGTCTTAGGTATTATTAGTAAAGTAGAAATCGTTTAAAGTATATTGGAGAATGTGGGTAGGTTATATATAAATGCTATGTCATTTTCTATAAGGAAACTGAACATCTGAAGATTGTGGTGTATGCAGGGGTCCCAGAATGAATCGCCTGTAATGCCCAGAAATGAGCGTATCTTAGACATAAGTTGGAGGCTTCAAGTCATCATACATTAAGACTCCACAAACTGCTGCTTCCCAGTCCATAGAGTGGAGTCCTCATTCTTTGTGGTCTTACTGGTTCCCATCCACATCAGCATTCTAGCCTGATGGAAAAAGAAAGAGGGAAAGGGGAGCCTGTACTCCATCCATTGATCCCATGAGCTTGGACTTGCTTACATCACATCTACTCACCTTCCACTGATCAGAACCTGGTCATACGATGTCATCCAGCATCAAGGAAAACTGGGACATGTGTCCTTGTGCTGCTTTTAAATGCTCAGAATTGTTATGTCACTGAAGAGGAGAATGGAGATTTGGGCAACCTTGCAGTCGCTGAAGCCCCTGATTATCTCTCAGACTTGTTGCTCACATCAAGGCTTTTCAGGAGCTCCTCAGAAATAACCAATGATGGGGCAGAGAATAGTACATAAGTACAGGGATGTTGATATCGGGTCTGCTCTTTGTGATATTGGAAAAACAAGTCTGACTCTTGTAGCCTTAACTCCTTCTTACATTAAATGAGAATAGTACAATAGATGGCCTTTAAGGAACACATGCTGTATTAGTCCGTTCCCATACTGCTATAAAGATATTACCTGAGACTGAGCAATTTACAAAGAAGAGAGATTTAACTGACTTACAGTTCCACACGATTCGGGAGGCCTCAGGAAAATTATAATCATGAAGGAAGGTGAAAGGGAAGCAAGGCATGTCTTACATGGCAGCAGGATAGAGAGAGAGAGAGAATGGGGAAGTGCCAGACACTTAAACAACCAGATCTCGTGAGAACTCACTCACTATCATGGGAACAGCAAGGAGGAAATCTGGCCCCATGATCCAATCATGTCCAACCAGCTCCCTCCCTCCACACATGAGGATTACAACTCAAGATGAGATTTGGGTGGAGACACAGAGCTAAACCATATCACATGCTAAATGTTGGTGATACTACAGTGAACAAAAACAGGCATAGCTTAGTCCCTATGGAGCTTCAGGTTTAATGAGGAAGACAAATGTTTCAAATATTAAATAGGGTATATCAAATATATACCCTAAATATAGATGCACATGCTGTTAAGTTCCCTGGGTGGGGATCACAGTTTTCCTTCCATTTTCTTTTCTGGCCAACCAAGGCTGTGGCAGCTTGTTTCTCTAACACAGCTCAGGATGGATGCACTCACTTTTGATGTCTCTCTGTACACCTGAGGAAGGATGCATTTTCTTTCCACTTGGATGCTTTCTACCCCTGTGGCTCCCCAGGATTCCAGAGGAAAGCTCACCTTCTTGAGGAAGGAAAGGGTGCCTGAATTCCTTATTGTGCTCCTAATTGGTTTCCCTTCACTCTCATTTGCTAGATATTAAGTTCGCTTCTCATTGTCTCCAGAGTTTGCTTAGGTTATTTTTTTTTCAGTCCACAGTTTTGACTACCATCTTGGATTTATGTTGGGAATTACAGTCTCCTCTGCTTTCCCATACAGTGATGTGTAACCAACACACAGTGGTGCTGGGTCCAAAGGGCTGGCAAAAAAGATAAACTCTGAGGCAGCCATGCTGGGTTCTAATCCACATCATGTGAGACTAAGAAATAATTACACATCCTTTATGTCTTCCTTTGTCATCCCCTGTAAAATGGGAATATTACTAATTCTTACCTCCTAGGCTCTTGAAAAGATTAAGAGGGACAATACCTGATAAATACTCAATTAGCTACTGTTATTCACCCAGATGGAAGCTAGTCCTCTTTCTTCAGTTAAAATCTGCATGAGCATCTCTTTTTACATTCGAAGCCCTGAAATTTTTCTGGTTCCCCTCAGGGACTCCTCTGAAACAAAAGTGCGCATTAGCAAAGAAATTCTACCGAAGATCTGGGAGAGAGAATGAAGTAGGTTTATATTGTGCACACCCAGCACACCACTTAGAAGTTCTCCAGGTCTATTTCCACATTTCAGTTGCCTCCTTCAGTGACACTCAGGCCTCATGCTCACTTACTTTTTCCTCCTGTATATTCTGAGCAATTCAGCTCAGACTCGCACCCTACCCCAACACTGTAAACCAAAACGCCTCGAGGTACTCAGCAAAGCCAACACTGAGTCCCCATTTCAAAGGCACATCAGTGATCAGATATTTAGGCTTATGTGGGTAATTCTTTTTAACACAGACAGAGCTGTCCACGAATAGAATTCTGATGAATGAAATTTTCTTCATCTTATGCATATGTGTGTTCTGATACCTTTAATTGTGCTTTCATTTTTTACTTTCTATTTCACTCAAATCTCCCACTACTATTAGGCTCCTCATGCATGCATTCACTCATTGAATAAATGTTTGTGGAGAACACAGTGTGCCTTACATGGAGCTAGGCACTGGGAATATAAAAAGTGGTGCTCCTTCCTGGGGCTTAGCCCAAGTGGGTTCTTGGCTTTGTACAGAAAAGAATTCGAGGGCAAGCCAGTGGTGATAGATAGCAAGTTTTATTAAAGCAGCAGAGGTACTGCTCCTTGCCAAGCAGGGCTACCCCATAAACAGTGTGTCCAGAGTAGCAGCTCAGGGGCAGTTCTGCAGTCATATTTTTGCCCACTTTTAGTGATATGCAAATTAAGGGACAGTTTATGCAGAAATTTCTAGGATAAGGGTGGTAACTTCCAGGTAATGAGGTAGTTGCCATGGAAAAAAGTGATAATTTCTAGGTGTTACCATGGCCATGATAAACTGACATGGCACACTAGTGGGCATTCTTATGGAAAACTGCTTCCACCCAGCCCTATTTTAGTTAGTCCTCAATCTGGTCCAGTGTCAGAGTCCTCACCTCCAGAGTCGAGTCACACCTCCTACCTCAATGGCACACTGGTGGGCATGTCCTATGGAAAGCTGCTTTCACCCTGGCCTTGTTTTAGCTAGTCTTCAGTTTGGTCTGATGTCTAAGTCCCTGGCTCTAGAATCAAGTCCCACCTCCTACCTCACTGTCTTCAGTGACTGACATGCTGAGCCCTTTCTAGCCTATCAGGCCCAGCAATCCTTACATCTGTCCCAGCAAAATGCTACATCCTTTTGTGTCCCTTAATCATGATATTCTTCCTCCATGGATAGACCACTCTTAGTCATGGGGGTGTCACAGACACCTCTTTGTCTTTCTGAATTCCTGCACCTGAGAAAATTTCTGGCCCAGTCCAGAGTAAAGCTCGGGCCCATAGCCCTAGCCGGTTGAATGGAGGTGTTTTGATCAAGGAATACTTCCATGTGATTAGAGAATCTTGTTGCAATAGAGAGAGCCCAGGCTTTAGTGTCAGCAAGAACTGGTTTGAAACCAGATCCAAGGCCTCCTGATATTTTATTTGGTTATTCTCCATACACCCCTGTTTTTCTCCTCTGAAAAATGGGAACAGTAATTCACACATTGCAGGGTGATCTTGAGAATCAGAGATCACACATCTGGAGCTCAAATCTCCTTGTCTTTCCCCAGGCACCAGTGAAGGGTTTTGGACCGTGGATTCAACCATCCCAGTTTAGAGGACAAAACTCACATCAATGAATGGAAATAAAAAGAACCTTTCTTGAACTTGTGACTTGGAGACCCTGATCCCAAACTTACTGATGTGCATCATTGCCCTGGTCAGGCTGGCAGGATAGGCGGCTGTGCTTTGGCTCCTGGGCTTCCATGTGCCCAAGAACACCTTCTCTATCTACATGCTCAACCTGGCCGGACAGACCGCCTCTTCCTCAGCGGCCACATTATACATTCACCAATGTAATTCATCAGCACTTTCTCTTCCATCTCCATCTACTTTCCTAGTTTCTTCATTGCTGTGATGATCCTTTACTACCTTGCAGGGCTGAGAATGCTAAGCACCATCACACCAAACACTGCATGTCCACCCTGTGGCCCATCTGGTACTGCTGCCATCACCCCACACACCTGTCAGCAGTCCTGTGTGCCCTGCTCTGAGCCCGGTCCATGCTGCTTGCCTTCCTGGAGGTTACTACTGTGCTTTTCTGTTTAAGATTGGGGACTACAGTTGGTTTCAGACATTTTATTTTGTCACAGGCACGTGGCTGATTTTTAGATTTGTGGTTCTCTGTGGGTCCAGCCTGGTCCTGCTGGTCAGGATCCTCTGTGGCTCGGGCGGATGCCACTGACCAGGCTGTACGTGACCATCCTGCTCACAGGGCTGTCTTCCTCTTCTGCGGCCTGCCCCCAGCATTCAGTGATTCCTGTTCTTCTGGATTCACAAAAACTTTCATGTCTTCCTTTTCAGTTTTAGTTGTCCAGTCCTCTCTTAAGACAGTGCCAACCCCATGATTTACTTCTTCTTGGGCTCCTTTAGGCAACGTCAAAATAGGCAGACCCTCAAGCAGGTTCTCCAGTGGACTCTGCAGGACATGCCTAGGATGGATCACAGGGAAGGATACTTTGCTCAGGGAAAGCTAGAGCTATCGGGAAGTGGACTGAGGCAGCAATTTTCATCTGATGCGATGAATCTCTGTCCAAAACCGTACAACTCTTCTTTATTGTTTCCTCCCTGACAATATTGAAAAAGATTCTTTATTTATCTCTCAGTCTATGTTCCCCTGAAAATCATATTCTGTTCTGAGATTGGGGCTGGGGACATTGCTGCAGGCGGAAAGCTCAGTTCTGAATAAGTGAGCTCTGCTATCTTTCAATTTCATTGAATTCTCAGGTGTTAGGGAGAATAATGTCCTTGGAGACAGACTCTCTGCCTGCATAAAAATAGTCTAGAAAATTGGTTTATAGAATAAGGAAATTTAAAAAAACAATTTCGTACAATTGTACAACGTCTTTGTGTTTTAAGCTAAGTGTTATTACAAAAGAGAAAAGAATTAAAAATTAGAAAGTTCATAAAGTAAAATAGTTACAGTAAACTAAGGTTACTTTATTATTGAGGAAAGAAAATTTTTTATAAATTTAGTGTGACCTAAATGTACAGTGTTTATCAAGTCTAGAGTAGTGTACAGTAATATCCTAGGCCTTCACATTCACCCACCACTTACTGACTTACCCAGAGTAACTCACTCACTGTCCTGCAAGCTCCATTCGTGATAAGTGCCCTATATAGGCATATCATTTTTTAATCTTTAGTACCACACTTTCAGTGTACCTGTTCTATGTTTAGATGTATTTAGAACACAAATACTTACATCGTGCTATAACTGCCTACATTATTCAGTATAGTTATTGCTGTGTAGGTTTGTAACTTAGGGGCAATAGACCATAAAATATAGCCTATGTGTATAACAGGCTACATACCGTCTAGGTTTGTGTAAGTTCATTCTATGATGTTCACACAACAATGAGATCGCCTAAGAATGCATTTCTCCGAATGTATCCCTATTGTTAAGTGATGCATGCTGTACCTGATTTATCAAAATACAATGTAAATCAATGAAATATGAGTATGAAGGTAAAAGTGTAGATTCAGTGAAAACTAATGTGCATGCTAAACAGAGCAAAAAAGACTGGATTCAAAATTATTGTTATTGAATTTTAGCTGTGAGCCTGACAACTGTTCTGCACTGAAAAAATTTAACAATGTTGAGAAACATTCTCCGACAGAATGCCTTTCATATGATGCTATATTCTCCATTTTAATAAAGTCAAACTGCAAGTGATAGACAATGCTTGATAGATGTGCTTTCTGCAAGACAGGTAGAGTAGAATTCTATTTGCTGAACACTACTCAAAGGAAAGTCCTTCATCTCCTTCATTTTTGGTAAATGAATTCTACTTAGAAATAAAATATTTGTATTATAAATATATCATTTAAAAAAATTGTCATTTAACAGACCTTTGCATTTAAACTGTCCACTTGTAGTCCTAAATTTGTCACTAAGTTGGCTCTTCATAGCAATGTCATTTGCTCATTCTTCTGTTTATTCTATAAATACATACTGAGCATCTTCCATCTTCTAGCCTCCATGCCAGACACTGGAGCGTCAGAGAAAACATACCCACCTTCACAGAGGTCACAGTCTGTAAAAGGATGGAGCCTAATGCAGGGAAGACTGCTGCACACTGTGAAACATGCTGTCATAGAGCTGCATCTGTGGGTCTAGTGTGCTCAGAGGAGGAGGCGTCTAAAAACTCTCAGTTGTCTTACTCCCATCCTAAAGAGGAATGTCACATCCAACCTCCCTCGTATGCATGACAATATGGTTCCAAAAATTAAGGGAGAGTTCACCCAGTGGTTACACATGAGGATGAAATACATTTTCAGCAAAAGGTTTACAACTGATGGAAGGGCAAGACTCATTCTGCTGAATCTTGTAACGTTGCTCAGTCTACAGTCTGATGTCTCACCACTTCACAATTTGTGGAAACAATTTCAAGGAGAGTCCCTACAGGTGTGTAGGGCATAGGCATTACAGAACTACCTACTCCCCCCACCCTGTATTCCAGCAGACGAAGCCCTTGCCTCTGGCCAAGCCCAACTCAGCATCAGGAAATCCTAAGATATGTAGGGATGCAGAATGGACAATGCTAGATTGGAAAGAACACTGGACCTGGAGTCAGGGAACCTGGATTCTCATGTTGACTCCATGACCAACTTGGGTCACATGCCCTATCCAGGCCACTGAAGCAGCTAGTGAGTTTATGAGATTTCTCCAGTCTGAATCTTATGCCACTTATGTCCAGGTAAAAGAAAACATTGGTGGGAGCTTACCTTACCATAAACTTAAAGGTAACTATCATTGAGAGTCAGGCAGGTGCAGAAGATCATATATCTACATCATGACTATAATAACATTGAGTATATTCTTCTCACATACGTGGAAGGTACCTAGAACTCAGACAATGGTGTGGTATGTACTGGGCACCAACAGTGTCAGTGCACCAATGGTGACTATAAAAATAGATGGAATTTAGCTCCTGTTTTCCAGAAGCTACAGTAGTGTGTGGAAAAAAAGATCCTATTACACATGCTTATCATATTGGCATAAATGGCTCAAAATCCACTAGGATTAAACACTGAGATGGGAGCAGAGGGTAAAATCCTCATTAATAAGTGTGTCTAGGATGGTGAATAGATCAAGGAAGGTTTCTTGAAACACCTGGAATTTGAAGTGATGACTCTACAATTCACCCAGCTTTTATCCTCTGTCTCTTTAGCCAGTCACATGCATTTTTGAATTAGGCAACTAAAGATAAATATGATCTGGACAGATGGAAATGGTAGAAAAGTTAATTTCTAGTGGCATTGCTAATAAATGTATAGCATTGTTTTGAATATGGCGATCAGAACATAAATGAGTTTCATTTCTTGTGCCACAACAAGCATTTGTACATGGTTAGGAGAACACTCTTAAAAGGCTCAAAGATGGAGTGCTCTGAACAATGAGCATTGCCTGTCATGGCCTTGAAGTGATAGAAGTTGGCATTCATTTTGTGAAATTAGTTGGAGTGTACACTAAAATATAGTCATGTCTGGAGAGAACCGGCCAGGTCCGCCCAGCAGGACAAGCCTACAAGCAAAGTCTTGCTCTCCTGACCCTCCTCCCTAGAATATGTCCAACCCTTCAGTGTCAGAAAACACTGATAAAAGCAATGGGGACGCGAAACAAGGAGAAATATACAGGGTGAGGAAGAAGAGAGAAGCTGCGGAGTGCACTCTTTTCCCTCTGGCAGTCTTTTTGCCTGCAAAAGGACAACACTGGGAATAGAGAGATGGTTCATCTTACATTAAATTCAGCATTTTATTGCTCACATAAAAATTCAACTTCGAACTTTTATGGCCTTGGTACGAATGATAGATTGTGAGTTGATAACCAATAATCAGAAACCATATTTAAATTCTGTTCGTCACTTTTGCACCTCTTTCGTAATAAGGTATCTATAGTGTCTTCTTCTTATTTATTTATTTATTTATTTCTAATTTGTTTTGAGACTGAGTCTCACTCTATTGCCCAGGTTGGCGTGCAGTGGCACAATATCTGCTCACTGCAACCTCCACCTCCCGGGTTCAAGTGATTCTCCTGCCTCAGCCTCCCAAGTACCTAGGATTACAGGCACATGCCACAATGCCCGGCTAATTTTTAAATTTTAAGTGGAGACGGGGTTGCACCATGTTGGCCAGGCTGGTCTTGAACTCCCAACCTCAAGTGATCCACCCACTTCAGCCTCCCAAAGTGCTGGGATTACAGGAGTGAGACACAGCACCTGGCCCTGTCTTCATGTTTAGATTAATACTCCTGTTTTAACATCCTGTCACATGTGTGACAGAATAATGCATATTGGCTTCAGAAGTTCTGAAGACATCAGTGAGAGGAAACATACAGGTTTGAACTTTTTATTGTACCTGTACAATTTAGTTCATCAATTTTTAAAGAGCAGTTGGAAGCAAATATGACAAAATGTTAATATATACCTCATTTTAGTGGTGGATATGCGAATGCTTATTACATTATGTTGTATCCTGTGTACATGGTTTACAAACTTCTTTCCAGCATAAACTCTGTCCTCATTCATGGTGACTTCAATACCTATGGAGGTAGTCCATACAACAAACAACTTTCCATTGTTTCTTAACTTTTCATTCTGAAATAATTAAAAACTAGTAAGAACTTAACAAAAATAGTACAGACAGTTCCTGTGTACCCATCACCAAACCTACACCAAAAGTGGCATTTTATATCAATATAGTATATTATCAAATTGACATTGGTACAGTACAATCATCTACACTTCAGACCTTACTTGGATTTCAACAGTTTTGCATGCACTCATTTCTGGGGGAGTGGGGTGTATTTATTTGTGTTTAATTCTGCCATATTCTTCACATGTGGACATTCATATAACCATCACCACAGTGAAGATATAGAACTGTTTCTTCACAACCATAGAACTTCCATGGGCTACCATATATAGTCACACCCACTCCCATCCCACTTCTTAAATCCTTGACAACCGTAGATCTGTTCTCCACCTCTATAATTTTGTCAGTTTGAAGATGTTTTAAAATGGAATGTTACAGTATCTAACCTTCTGAGTTAGTTTTTTCATTTAGCATAATGCCTTCAAAATCCATGCAAGTTTTGTAGGTATAGATATACTCCATGGTTGTACAGTTTATTGTTGATTTTTTAAAATTTTATTTTATTATTATTATTATACTTTAAGTTCTAGGGTACATGTGCATAACGTGCAGGTTTGTTACATACGTATACTTGTGCCATGTTGGTGTGCTGCACCCATCAACTCATCAGCACCCATCAACTTGTCATTTACATCAGGTATTTCAGGTATAACTCCCAATGCAATTCCTCCCCCTTCCCCCCTCCCCATGATAGGCCCCGGTGTGTGATGTTCACCTTCCCGAGTCCAAGTGATCTCATTGTTCAGTTCCCACCTATGAGTGAGAACATGCGGTGTTTGGTTTTCTGTTCTTGTGATAGTTTGCTGAGAATGATGGTTTCCAGCTGCATCCA